>NC_134856.1:65799807-66099807 GCF_049852395.1 Peromyscus maniculatus bairdii
GTATGTGTGTGTGTGATATGTGCCTATATGAGGGGTGGTGTATGTGTGGGTGGGTGGATGCAGAGGTTTGAGGATGTTGGGAATCATCATTGATTGGTTTTCCTCTTATTCAATGAGGCAGGATATCTCAGTCAAACCCAGAGCTCGATGATGTGGCTAGTCTTACTAGCCATCTTTGGGGATGTCCTTTGTCTACCTTCTGAGACTGAAGTTACAGGTGGTAGAAGCATGTTGATATCCAAGCTGAGAACATTGATCTGACAATTACTGAGGGTTTTAATGGCGTGGCCATTTTTAAAGAGTGATCACATTTTTTTCTGTTACCTTCCCTCCCCCTTTCTGTATGGATTTGAGTATCCATGGCCCACTGTGAGCATCTGTGGTCCACTGTGAGTATCCATGGCCCACTGTGAGCAGCATCGCATGCTTCCTCTGCCTTCAGGAAGGATAACTGATGAAATCCGTTTTTGAAAGTATTTTTCCGGTGAGAGGTTTTCCATTATTTCCCACATTATCCTCACCTCGTGTGTAATGGAAAAGAGACATTTTAACGTGGAAGTGTTCGCAGCTTCCTTCATGCCTGTCTGGGTGGATCCCACCCCTCCCTGCCATTTTAGGAATTCTTTCTTGGCCAGTCTCATTCTTGGTATTCTCACTACACTAAGTTCGGAGACAGGAGACAGCAAGATCCGAGGAGTGTGAAGAAAGGGGAAGGTTTTAGCTTAGGGGTCAGCTCTGAGCTGTCCCCTGTGGAGAGAACGGGTAACGAGCAAAGCAGAGACGAAGCTCGGAAGAGCAGCTCAGTTTTAAAATGATATATTAAGAAAGAGATGGGGGAGCAGGAAGAAGAAGATGGAAAGGCCCTGCTGGGCTGGTGCTGGGGAAATCTGAGGTGTTGGGGAGATGCGGAAACAAACGGGGAGTTTAAAAGAAGTATGGAAGAACGGTGATGTTTTTAAAGCAGTGTTGTGTGTTACATGAAGGAACCTCACACATTCCTTGAGAAATGCACATATGATACTAACGTTCTTTGTTGGTTTCTTCACATCAGATAATGGGGAAACCGGTTCATGTGATCTCCTCTCCACACAAAAGTGCTTGTGCATGCACACACACTCACAAGTGCACACACAGTTTCATTTATGTTTGGGTTTTTATTCTAGTTTGATGTCTACTGCTATGATAAAATACTCTGACCAAAAGCAACTTAAGAGAATATGTGATTTTTTTAAAAACTTACATGTTATAGTCTGCCACTAAGAAAAGTCAGGATAGGAACTCAAGCAGAAACTATGGAGAAAAGCTGTTTTCTGGCTCACTTATAAGATTATGCTCAGCTAGCTTTCTTTTCATTTGGTTGGTTTTGTTTTTGTGACAGTATCTCCCTACATAGCCTTGGCTGTCCTGGAACTCACTATGTAAACCAGGCTGGCCTTGAACTCACAGAGACCTGCTTGTCTCTGCTTCCCAAGTACTAGGATTAAAGGTGTGCACCACCACACATGGCTCAGTTAGCTTTCTTATGCAGCTCAGGACCACTAGCCTAGGGAATGGTTTCATCCACAGTGGACTGGACCCTCCTGTATCAGTTAACAGTCAAGAGTATCACCTGAAGACATGTCCACAGACCAGTCTGATCTGGGCAGTCTTTCAACTGAGACTCCCTTCTCAAGTGATTGCAGGCTGTATCAAGGCGATAGCTGAAGCTAACTATGACAAGTGTCTTTGTTGTATTTAGTTTAAGATTTTTAAAGTGATTTGTATTTCAGGAATATGAAGTTACTAATAATCATAGCACTGGTGTTTTTGCTTTGAGTCAGACTTCAAAATGAACTATAGAACATTTACACAAGGTTATTTTATGCATACATGGTCAGTAGTGTTGACGGGTCGCTAAGTGATCCTCCCCCGATTTAACTACACAACTAGAGACTAGATTTCCCATCATCCCTTGCACCTAACTGGCCAACGAACTAAGTTTTCATTGGTGGAAAGGGAGTAGAAGTATTTGTGCAAATTCTGTAACAGATACTTAAACATTTCACAGCCAGGCATGGTGGCACTTACCTTTAACTCTGGCACTCAGGAGGCAGCGTCAGGAGGATCATGAGTTCAAGGCAAGTCTGAGAAAATTCCAACCATTTGGATGAGAACGTCACAGGAGCAACCCTACAAGAGGAAGCCAGGTCTTTACGTATGCTGTTGCCTACTGGGTAAGTCTGAGTTTTGTCACTCTCACAAATGTCCAAGACAATCAACTTGTAAAGAGACAAGGTTGGTTTGGGTTCAGTTTTAGAGGTTTCTGTTTATGACTGGGCCTATGGCTTTTGGATCTGTGGTGAGGTGTATCACACCTTGTGGGGCTGAATAGTGGAGCAGAACTGCTCATCTCTTAGCCAGGAAGTCAAAGAGAGAAAGAGGCAGGCCCAGCCACTTCTTCAGGATGTCCCTCCAGTGACCGACTGACCTCCCACTAGGCTCCATTCTCTCAGGCCCACAGCTTCCCAGCGGGGCCACCCTTGGAACAAAGCCTGTGACACACAGGCTTCGGAGGACATGTGTGATTCCAGTTATAGCACCTTCCTAAGGTGGGTAGTTAGCTGCTTCCCGCCAGCCTGTGTGAGAGAGAAAGAAACACATTATGAGAAGTCCCAGCGCCACACACCAGTTCCATGGTGTCAAAGACATAATCTGGGCCATAGTTCTGTTTATGTGAACCACAGTTCCAATGCTAGCATTTGTGCTGGCTTCTTGTGCAGGACACACACTCACCATGGCTCAGCGGCATGAACATTCTAGAGCTTGTACCAGAAATGAGGTAAGATTGTTGGTGTCGTTCTGTGCTGGGGTATGCTTGCAAATCAGCACAGTTTACTGACTTAGACCTTCCCCTCTCTCCACTCAAAGTTCAAATGATTTTGCACACCCTTTCATGCCCTGTAATAAATCCCTTTAGATAAAAACCACCAGAGCAGACTCCTTTTAGCCCTGACTGTTCTACAACACAGACATGTCTCAGTTACAACTCTTCCTAAAATAAAGAGGATGCTAATGTGTGGGAACAACATGCAAACCCTCTTTCTCGCCATTGTTGTGGAAGCTGATGGATTTTGTAAATGAATTGTGCTTGTCTAAACAAAAGAGAGGAAGGGAAACAGCCCAAGAACAAGTGTCTCACCATCCCCCTTCTCTTGCACAAAGTGTCAGCAAATATTTTCTACAAAGAACCAACCAGAAACTGTTTCAGGCTGTGAGAGCCCCATGATCTCTTTTACTACAACTCAACTATGATTTTTTTAAAAGACAATTGTAGCCATAGATATTCACCCAGACAGATGGGTGTGGCTATGTCCTAAGAAACTTTCATTCACAAAAATAGGTAGTAAGTAAATTTAGCATGTAGATCGCAAACAGGATACATAGTAATGGTATCCTGGGTTTTCAGACAGGCAGAGCCTCCTGGAGCCAACACTACATTCCCCAGCCTGTCATGTACCTAGGTGCAGTGATTAAAGTTGGCCTATGAGGTGAAAGTGGAGATGATCTAGCCAGCTCCCAGAAGGGCTACTGAAGAGCCGGTGGGCTAAGGACACCTTGCATCCTCTCTCCCCTCCATTTGTGCTAGCTGAAAGTCCAGCTTCAATTTTATTTTGTATTTTCCATCTTCATGCAGGTGTGTGTATGATTCTATGTGTGGACACACCTCCCACCTCTGCCTTCTGAGGCTGGAATTAGATAGAGCTGGGCATCCACATTTTGGGTTATGTGCCTACCACTCATGTGTGAAGACCTGAGCTCAAATCCCCAGAACCCAGGACAATCTGACAAGGAGAGCACACATCTGTAATCCCTTCAGCATTCTGACCACAAGATAGGAGATGAAGACAGGCAAATCCATAGACGCTCCCAGGCTAGCCTGCGGGGCACACACAACAAAACAAGAAACCCTAGATCAAACAGGCTGAGGACTGGCAACCAACATTGTCCTTTAAACACATACATGCCATGGCACATGCATGTCCATACTCAGACACAAGCAAGAACACCATACACACACACACACACACACACACACACACACACACACACACACACACACAAATTATTTTAATTTTTGTAACATGAGATAGAGAAAAGCAATTTTATGAAAGGGAACTAAAAGAAGTCTAAATTTATGCATTTAGATTAAGCCTTCATGATTGAAACACTAACTGTTCAGTCCACTGATTGTGTAGAGTTCAAATGCAGATCCCACCCCAGTCACTGAGCTGTAGAAATAATTTTCTTAGCTGGCTTTACAGGTATTTCTCTGCACCAAAAACAATATCAGAAAACAGCCTTTCTCTCCCCTCCACATACCCCAAACCCATCTACAAGGAGAAGGCCTCACAGGACATTGTTTTTTCCTTGTTAAGAGACCTTGGCTGACCTAGGCTGGAGGTAAGTTACTACAACTTTGCTATTTAAAGAGTGGTCCCTGGCTGGTCCTGTGGAATGATAACCACAGGATCCCCCTGACTCCTGGCAACAGCAGGGTGTCTGAGAGCAGTTTCGGTGAGGATCTAATGGTGATGGTGCACCAGAGACCTTGAACCAGATCAATAACTCATTGCAATGAACATTTTGTGGGTAAGGCTGACTGGACAAAAGGGTCTACTGCATGACACACCACAGCACCCAGTGCCCCAGGATGAGTGAAGAGGTGTTGGAGAGATGAAGGATGTGGTGGTCTTTTGTGTTTGTTTGTTGTTTTGTTTTTAATTGATTCGGGAGGGTTCTTTGGGGGGTACTGCGGGGTGAATGGAGGATATAGAGGGACTGGGAGGTGAGAAGGATTGGGGTACGTGATGTGAAATCCCCAAAGAATCAATCAAGAGTTATGTTGTTAAAAACAATGGTCCCTGAACCATCCTAAGAACTTGCTGGGGCCACAGACTCTCCAGTGAACCTCGTGAACGATGAAATGGAGAGTACTGGGCATCCATTCTTCCACGGTGACGTGAAGAAGCAAACACCCCTTCACTTTCAGCTCTTCCACTCTGGAAAATACTGAGCACCTAAATAAAATTCTTCTGCATTTCTAAACTAGCAACCATAACCTAACCCGGAGGGAAACACAAATGAAAGATGTCTCAGAGTCTGACCTTTTTCTTTTATGGGCCCAAAGCACCTGGGATTAGACTCATCGTTGGTTCTAAGAATGAAGAATGGGACTCGAGCAATAAATCCCAGTGACAAAACTTCACACCTGCAGAACCACTTAGGGATCCCACAGAGTCTGTTAAACTCTGATAAATAAAACTAATAGTTTTACTCTTTGAAGCACCCATTTTATTGAGCGCCTGCAACAAGGAGTGAGCATTTAATATTCTCACTGTATATTTGTCAGTTTCACGAGTGCTATAATTTAAAGACTCTGAGCACTTATATTACAAAGGATAAATTGTTTTCTTTTCCCCTCACATCTCATCTTGCAGTCCTACTGGGTTAATGCAATGAAATCCATGCTCGGGGGAATAGGAGGCCAGCCTCAGTATCACCGCAGTGTGAAAATACAAACTCGAAAGAAAATTTGAGTGATGCCAGGATTAGAATAGTTAAAGGCAGTGAAAATAACAAAAAACAAAAACAAAACAAAACAAACAACAAAAAAATCCAACTCTGGTCTCCGTCAGAGACAGACTCAACCTTGTCACAAGATCCAGCAGCAACCAAGGAAAAAAAGGAGTCTCCTCCAAACAATGAGGATTTGGAGTAAATGTAGAATGCATGAAATGGCCCCTTCTTCAAAGGCGTTGACAGCATGGGGCAGACTCCTATCACAGTTTGACTGTGGTCTTGACTAGATGTGAAAAGATAGATCTTGTAGCATCTCAAGGTCCATTTCTACCTACAGTTCAATGAATAGTCTCTGAATAAGCAGAACTGCCCACAAATAAATGTTGGAGTGAAGGGCAACCTCCCCCCGCACCCACATGGTTCCTTGCTATAGTCTAGGTTTTAATCTCCCCCAAAGACTCAGGGTGGAAGGCAGCCAGCATGATGCTATTGGGAGGTGGGAGCTAATGGGAGGTCTGCAGGTCACTGGGGTGTGGCCTTGAAGGGGTGAGTGGGACTCCTGTACCCCCTCCCTCTCTGTCCTTCCCTCCCACTTCCGTCTCTCCTCCCAACCACGCGGCAAACACTGTGCTGTGCTGTGCTCTCTGTTGTTAACCATCAACAGTCGCAGCCTTGAGAAAACGACGGGTGTGCCTGATCACAAACGGGAGTCTCAAAACCATGAGCCCAAAGACATGCTTTGCCTTTGTCCGTTAGTTATCCAGGTATTTGTTGTGGTGAGGAAATGCTAAGTTATGAATTCTGTACCCCACCCATTTTCCACACTTTGGTTGGAATATTCAGAAAATTGGCAAGTGTATTTCCTCTGTAGAAGAAAAAACAGGTAGTGAGGTTCATGGGACCTTTAATGCCTGAACTTAGCAGAATTTTAGGGCATTTTCCATTTCCTTCTTACAATACATACATAATCCTTACGTACTTACAAGGTTTAGTAAGGTTAGTTTTCATTAGTTTGCACATGAAGTATCTAAATCAAAGGTTTACTTAATTGTCTAAATCAGATAGGAGAGGACTAACCATGCAGTTTCTTACCTGGCAATGTGAAGGAGGCCAGCTGTCCCAGCTTGCCAAGGACATAACATGTGACTTTCGGGGCTAAATTCAACAGTTTCAGATTATACCCAGTGCCTGTCTGTGCACCTCATGCATAGGTGAGTGCATGTGAACATGAGTGCTCAAGTATGCATTGACATGATTTTCCTTGGGTTTAATCTCAGAGATTAGACAAACGACTATTCAGATGTTAAGGCTTTTTCTAGTTTGTGGCCTGTACGATACTATGCAAGGCAGTCGGTAATGAGACATCAAAACATAACTTAAACACAGAAAACTCCCAAGTTCAGAATCTGCATTGTTAAGTGAAAAGAGGAAATCACCAGCTAGAAATGCCCTGCCCCGAGGAACACACGGATCCACGGTTCTTTGGAGACTCTGCCTCCCTCTCTGCCCTAGAAAGAACTTAGAGGGAGGGGTTCATCGGTGCAGACAAAAAGGAATTTTCACTTTCTTGTCAGTTCATTTTTCCAATTGTTCTCAAGATTTCAGGTTTGGCTTTAGGTGCTTCTTCAAAGGCATCTGACTCTGAGTTTCTCAGCCTCTGACTTCCTTCTGTGTGGGGGCATTTGTGTGTGTGTGTGTGTGTGTGTGTGTGTGTGTGTGTGTACATGTGTGGTGCACAAACGTTAGTCTTGTACAGGCAAGGGCCAGACGACATGGGTGTCCTCTTCTGTCACTGTCCACCTTACCACTTTGAGACAGTCTCTCGCTGATTGCGAAGCCCGTTTTGGCTGGCCAGTGAGTCCCTGGGTCTGCCTGTCTCCACATTCAGTGCTGGGGTCACAGACACTGCAGCTGTGCCCAGCTTCTTATGTGAGTGCCAGAGACTTAACTGGAGGCCTCGTGAATACACACCAAGTGCTTCTTACCCACCAAACCGTTTCCCCAGGCGCTAGCCTACAATATGTTTGACCAAAAAATATTACAAGCTCATTTAGTACCCAGGACACTGACTGTGAATTTTTTAGACTTGAGCAATGAGAATCCACGGCTGGGTAAACTTTTATCATAAAACTAATATATAAACTAAATGTCACCCTGAGTGAAGTAACCCAGACTCAGAAGGACAAACATGGTACGTACTCACTCATAAGTAGATACTAGATGTAAAGCAAAGGATGACTAGACTGCTACTCACAACTCCAGGGAGGCTACCTAGTAAAGAGGACCCTAAGAAAGACACAGGGATCATCCAGTGACAGAGAAGTGGATGAGATCTACATGAGCAAACTGGACATGACAGGGGGTAATGGAGGGCAAGGGTTTGGGGGAGAGAGAGCTTAGGGGAGCGGGAGTACAAGGAAAGCGATACCACGATGAATGAAGGCCCCATGGGAATAGGAAGAAGCAGAGTGCTAGAGAGGTCCCCAGAAATCTAAATCTACCGCCACAATAGACTACTGGCAATGGTCGAGAGAGTGCCTGAGCTGACCTACTCCAGTGATCAGATGGTTAAACACCCTAACTGTCATGATAGAACTCTCATCCAGTGACTGATGGAAGCAGATGCAGAGATCCATGGCCACGCCCCAGGTGGAGCTCCAGGAGTCCAATGGGCATGGGCGCCAGAGAGGGGGGGTGAATTATATGAGCAAAAGATATGGAGACCATGATTGGAAAAAACACAGGAACAAATAGCCAAACTAGTGGAAACACATGAACTGTGAACCAATAGCTGAGGAGCCCCCATGGAACTGGATCAGGCCCTCTGGATAAGTGAGACAGTTGATTAGCTTGAACTGTTTAAGAGGCCCCCAGGCAGTAGGACCGGGACCTGACCTTGGTGCATGAGCTGGCTTTGTGGGACCTGGGGCCTATGCTGAGACACTTTGCTCAGCCTTGGTGCAGAGAAGAGGAGACTAGACCTGCCTCAACTGAGTCTACCAGGCTGGGCTGACTCTCCAGGGGAGACCTTGCCTTGGAGGAGGTGGGTATGGGGAGGTGGATTTGGGGGGCAAGGCTGAGGGGGGGAGGAAGGAAAACAGGGGAATCCGTGGCTGGTATGTAAAATTAAATTAATTATAAAATAAAAATATTTATAAAAATGTGAAAATACCAAAAATAATAAAATAAAAATAAAAAAGAAACATTCCTACTCATACGTGTCATCATTTGAGCCAATAACTAAGCACATTAGAAAATCTCAAATTATGTTGCATTTCTAGTAAGACTCCATGTCAGTGTAACCAAAAATCTCCATTTGATAAGAGAAAACTTTATTTTACAGAACAATGCCACCTATAAAAAGAGAAATTGCCAATCTCTAATGAAATCATCAACCCGAATAAGGTTATCAATTAGTTATCAACTTGTTTTAAAAACAAAAATATAAGAGTTATGAGGAATCAAGCATTCCCCAACCTCCAAAGTCACACCAAAGATCGTTCTAGCAACAGGAGAGGGGTATACATGAACCATGGAGAGCATATTTTTTTGCACCCTGTCAATTTGGTTCCACTTATGGGAACCATTAAATATTGGGTCTCCCACTGTGACAGACAATGAGTTGGAAACCACTCCCCGTGATGTGTCCTGCTAAAATGCTTAATGTGAATGGAGCAAATTTTAGGTCTAAGTTGGAGTGTGTAAAAAATAGAGGGGAAGTGAAAGAAGTCAAATGGATGTAACAGAATGCACGAAAAGAAATGAAGAAGGGGAATGATTCCGGTGGGTCATTGGTCTGGTCAGTGCAGTAACTCTGTGTGTGATGGGAAAACCTTACAGATAATGCTGACTTTCAAACAGACAGAAAAGCGAGAAACAACCACCTTCCAAGTGTGGTGGAGGGACCAGCCATAAACGGCACTTGGAGAATAACTGAAGATTTTGAACATGGATGGACAACAAAGATATTTTTTTTTTCAAAACTTCACTGACTCCAGGCTTGGTGGCACACACCTGTAATCCCAGCACATGGGAGGCTGAAGCAAATTATCAGGAGTTTCAGGTCCTCCTTAATTACATAGTGAGTTCAAGGCCAGCCCAAGCTGTGTAAGACCCTACCTCCATCTCTCCATAAAAAGCTTCATTTATGAAAGTGAAGATGGTTAATTTAGAAAATATTGATAAAATACCTGTGCTTTTATTTAAATTGCCTGAAAGGTTGATCAAAATCATATTTACAGATGATCCCTGGGTGGTGAGAAAAGAGTTTTACTTATTTTGCTTCCCTAATTTTCAGTTTTCTCACTAACACATATGGTTCTCATAGCATTAAAAATACACAGATTTATTAAGAAACTAAAAGAATTCCAGGGTCGGGGTGGGAGCTCATTGGCATTAGATTTTTAGACCACTCTGTCACTGTAGCTGATTACTGCAGCCATTTTTAATGACTTTAAACAGATTCCGTCTAACAGCCCGGTGTGGCTGCTCTCACCCTATAGTGCCAGGACAGAGGAGGCAGAGGTCATGCCACTGTGATCCTGGTGTGGTCTACCTAGTGTCAAGCCTTGTGGGGCTACGTGGTGAGAAAAGCCAGTACACAAACATAAATGCATATGCTGCCTGGAATAGAGTGTCTGCAGACTCTGCTGACGTCTTCCCGGGGACACAAACCATCATTTCGGCAGTCAGAGAAAGTGCCCTGACCATTAATGTTACATGTTATGTGTTGGCAAAATTCAAAAACAAATCTTGAAGTACGTAATATCAAATAAAATAAAATAAACTTTAAATGCTAGGCAATATCCCTGAAGAAGCACACAGACTTCAGCCAATCAGCGTTCTACAAGACCAGAGGCTAACTTCAGCTGGTCCACCCTCTGGTCTGTGTTGGAGGCAAGAGCACAGAGATCTGCTGCAGCAGGAGTGAGGTCTGTTTCCAAGGAGACCAGTGGTCAGCACCCAGGCTCTGGAGCACCTCGGAAGTCCCAGTAGGGAGCTCCAGCTTGGGCGTATCAGCAGGGCGGGAGCCAGGCCAGCACGTGACCTCCTCATGTCCATCACTGAAGTTATCATCTTCAAACAAACGTCCCTGCTTCTTTACTTAGCAGCTGTCTGACCTTGAGCTCAGATTCTTAACTGTGAAGTCTATGATCGGGCTGGGCCTCAGACATCCTTGTGAGTTTTAAACGAAGTGATATACAAGAAAACCCTGGGACGGGGCTTGGTGCCCAAAAGCTCCACGATATCAGCTCTCTGTGATGTCTGTTCTCCCACATGCAAGGACTCATTCCTCAAGGTCCTACTTACTTCAAACTGCAAGTCACCCATCAGCTCCCCTGCCTTTTCCCAGAATGGAATCCATGCTTGGCAGCAGATGGCTTCATTCTTACTCATTTTGAAATTTATTTGCTTAATTATTCATTGAGGCAGGGGCTCACTGCTTAGCCCCAGTTGACTGTGAACTGGCCATCTTCCTGTCTCAGCCTCCTGAGGTCTGGGATGACCGAAGTATGCAACTGCACCTGGCTCTGGTTGCTTCATGGTACAATCAAAGCCAAAGTAGCATGTGTAAGATACGGACCTCCTGCTATACAGCCCCCCACGGCGGCTAGGCAACCTTATAATGTTCACAAATGCTCTTATCTCCCAAATATCAGCTTAACACCACAGCAACCCCGGCATCTTCTTAAGACCTGCCTTTGAGCAGAAATCTAACTTGCAGATATTTAAAGACAAAACAGAAAGGACATAGAAAGCACTCCTCATCTGCCCCCTTCAGGTAAAGACACATTTAACAAGAATTGAGAAAATAGCTGTTTCCAGTTACTGGTGACTTAAAATTGTACCCATCATTGTGAAATTTTTGCTTCTGAAAATAACCTATACTAGCAACTGAAACTCTTTGTAACTCTTTTTTAAAAATTGGGAATGCAACTTTTCAATCCACTCTAAACTCTCCCAAAGAGTTTCAGTGAAATACTGGCCTTTTTTTTTTTTTTTTTTTTTTTTAATAAAAACATGATTGCTCACTGGTTTAAAATAGTTGATTAATATCAAGGGAGATTTAAAGGTGTAATTTCAGCAAAATCTTTTGCATGATTTGTGGCTGTGGCTAAAAACTCTAAGTCTAGTCAGAAACCCATTCCTTATGGCAATCTATGTCTTGCCTTGAAATGACTCATAGGGATGACAACATTGTGAAATTAAAAGTGCTTACTAAGGAAATATTAAAGTATAAAACTCACTGGAAAAAAATAAATTCAGAATTTGCAACCAAATTCATAATACACTAATGCTGACAAAAATACTTAAAATCATAATAATTTATTAAGAGTTACAGAATGTAAAGAAATATAAATTGCTACATCAAAAAGGTGGGGAGTATGAAAGTATAGAATATTGGGATGTGTGTCTGTGTGTGCATGAGCGTGTGTGTGTGTGTGTGTGTGTGTGTGTGTGTGTGTGTGTGTGTGTGTGTGTATGCACATGTGTATGCCTCTGGGCACACTGGAATTCATGAAGTGGGCAGAGATCCATGTTAGCTTTCTTTCTCAAGAATGCTCCACCTTATTTTTTGAGACAAGGTCTCTCACTGAACTCGAAGGTCACCGATGCAGCAGGCCTAGCTGACCAGCAAGCCCCAGAGGTCCTTGGACTCCCCCAACACCACACTTCAAGGGCTGGAGTTACAGACAAGTGCACTACACAGAGCTTTAATCCGTGTTCTGGAGATCTGCACTCAGGTCCTTGTGTTTGTACAACAAGCGCTTATGACTGGGCCATCCCCCTAGCCCGGCTGAGTATTTTTATGTGACGTAACAGCATCCACTTGTTGGCCTGGTATAATTGTTATTAGATGTTTTATGTAAGCTTCATGGTAACCACAAAACAAAAACCTGTGGGAGATTTACAAGCGATGTCAGCACCGAAAACAAGCCTTTATAATCTGAACCTGGATTCTAATGTTTATACTATTATACCTTGATTTGGAAAAAGAGCATGAAGCAATTAAATTCCATTGCTCTTACTAAAATAACCGAGTGGGTAATGTTAACAGTTATTAGTATTCACTAATAATACTTTTGTAGGAGCGGGATGTTTTTGTATTAATGAACACATTAATTTTAAGTCTGTAGATAAACTATTGAATCTGTCTTTGGTTTGATGCTGTTCTTTCTTTCTTTTGCCCTGGGGCTTGAGTCCACAGCTTTGCACAAACTAGACGAGCACTCTACCATCCGGCTGTGTCTGCTCTCTATCTTTGAAAGGGTTTCTTCTCACCTGATTAAAAAAGTTCATAAATAACAGTACAGGGTTATGTCTACTTACAAATAATTACTATAGGTCAGAGCGATATTTTTACTGATAAAAGTGTGCAATCAAAGGGCTTGGTGGGCATTGCTCTAGAGTTATTTTTCTCAACTTTTGACTCAGGAAGTAGCCCTCTTATAGGGGTGTGCCCCCTGCAGCCCAGAGAAGCTGAGTTTGGGCATGATAAGCTGAGACCTGGACCATGTCTTTCTAGTGGGTAGCCACTGCTTCCAGTGGCTTGTGGCCATCCTTTGGAAAAGCACCAGGTGGCAGGCATTAGGTGCAGCTGTGAAATATCTTTAGGCCCATGCCAGCTGCCTCCTACAAAAACTACCTGGTGCAAGTACACACACACACACACACACACACACACACACACACACACACACACACACACACACCTGATAATTAGTGAAGACAATGTTTCCCAAAGGATGATTCTGCAATCATCCTATACCCTTTTAAAATGCAGGTTGTCCCAGAAAGATTTTACTGTCTTTCTAGGGGTTTCAGTATGTGTTAACAGCTCTGGGACTGTTAGAGGCTGTACACTCATAGAAAGCCTTCAGTGAATTCGATTTCAATTTACTTATTAGAGGGGCAAATTTAATAAGGGCGTACACATGCTAACGTGCACTTGGCAGTCAGAAGACAGCTGGAAGGGGCTGTTTCCTCCATATAGATTCTGGGGACTGAACTCATGGGTGACAAGGCCTTTTACCTGGTGAACCATCTCAGCAGCCCCAGATTTTTAAAACTGTCAATAAGCACTGTAACTATCAAATGTTTCATGCAAGCTCCATGGTAACCAAAAACAAACAAACAAAAACAGTAATCTATTGGAAACTCAAAAGAGACCACAGTGTGCGTTCTTGTGACTTAACACTATTCAGACCTCGAGGAAATGCTTCTACACATTGTTTGCTTCTACCTTTAACTCAAGGATGCTCACACTTAACCTTGAAAAGATTTGGGCTACACCACCAAGAACACTAGAAGGAAGCGCTATTTCTAACAACAGAGAAAAGTAACTCAGTCGGCGGATAAACCCCTATGCACAGAAAGTGTGAACACAGCATAGGCTTGTCTCATGCAACACGGTTCCTATCCCATTGCCCATTCTGGGGCAGGATGGGATGGGGTGCGCTGACATCACCTTTTTGCTTTTCCAGTGCATGGTTCTGAAGGGATGTAGCTAATCTTTGCAGGAGTTGTACCTGGCAACAAAAGAACATCAGGTAATATTGAAGCTGGGGGTGTAGCTTGGTCATTAGAGTTCCAGCCTCAAGGCACAAAGCCATGGGAGTCCTTCCTAGCACTACATAAGCCACGCATGAACATGCCTGTAATCCCAGTGCTCATGAACATGCCTGTGATCCCAGTGCTCATGAACATGCCTGTGATCCCAGTGCTCATGAACATGCCTGTGATCCCAGTGCTCATGAACATGCCTGTGATCCCAGTGCTCATGAACATGCCTGTGATCCCAGTGCTCATGAACATGCCTGTGATCCCAGTGCTCATGAACATGCCTGTGATCCCAGTGCTCATGAACACGCCTGTAATCCCAGTGCTCATGAACACGCCTGTAATCCCAGGGCTCATGAACATGCCTGTAATCCCAGTGCTCATGAACACGCCTGCGATCCCAGGGCTCATGAACATGCCTGTAATCCCAGTGCTCATGACATGCCTGTAATCCCAGTGCTCATGAACATGCCTGTGATCCCAGTGCTCAGAAGGTAGAGGCAGAAGAATCAATGGCATCACCAGCTACAAAGCTTTTGAGGCCAGGTTGGGATACATGAGATCCTCTCCCCAAAAGAACATGATACAATTTAAAACATTACAGGTAAATCAATAAATATGCAAATCCAGAGAAGGTATTCATGAGTCTGATACCAACACTCTACACCAAAGCCAACTGTTCTTAAGGCAATAGTGTTACAATAATTACATGTGTGTAAAATACTTTAAACTTAAATAAAAATTAAAGAAAAATTCACCATTGCTTAAATTACATATTCTAATTTTCCTTTTCTTTTTTAATTTTTGTGTGTCGTTTCACAAATAATATATATAAAGATAGTTCTATTTTAAAATTCTTCATGTTTATTTTATTGTATGTTCCTTGATGAAAATTGTTTTCTGATTTTGGACATTTTCTGGGTTCTAACACTTTAAAACACAAATCATGAGAGAACATTGGTTCTGATAACACAATTAATGATTTTTGCTGAAAGAAAAATAAAAATATATTTCATGATGTAAATACATTATGAATTATTATTTATGTATTCCATCTTATTTCTAACGATTATGAGCCTAGCCACAAAATACCCAATATAAAATACCAATTTGTAATAACAAATTTATTTGTGTCTGAGATTTTTCTCAACCCAAAAAAGATCTTAATTTCATATAGACTTTCCCCCAGCATAATGTTTTATTTGTTAAGATGCATCAATTTAGTAGTGTATTAGTTTGGGGTATAACTTGTAAATATTTAGGCACATGGTGTGTGGGCTTTGGATTGTTGTCTTGCCTTGGCCTCCACAAATGTTAGCTACAGGCTGAAGACACAACAAACAGAACAGACAAAACAATGCAAGGAGGACCCTGGAGCTGACGGGACTGCTTGTAAACCTGGCCTTCCGCTTCAGAACAAGGCCACTTGCCACCAGGCTGCGTCTGCCCATCATCGCAGGATCTCTGGGGCCACTCCAAGGCATGTTGTTTTTCATTTTCAGTAGGACATTCTCCATGTTGGCAGGAACATTGGCCTGTTCAGTGAGTGATCTGGAGAGTGAGCACTCATAACTAAGGGGAAGTGTGGCTCCTGTTACCACCGGGTTGGAGCTGCACAAAGCCATCCTGCGCCAGGCGATGACGGGATGCGACTTGCTCCTCACCTAGGCAATACGTCGCCTGCAGAATGAACAATGAACTGTGTTAGTGACTTTTCTGCTGTTAAGCACAGAGCCCAAAGACACGCATCTGCCCATTTAGCTGCCCCTGAGTTGTCAGCCGAGGTTTACAGCTTTCGCTCCTACCCCATGTTGTATCAAAGGAGTAATGTAATTGACTGAACACACAAACTCTGGAACAGCCTGACCGCGTCCAAATCCCAGCTCCATTCACTTCCACTGTGAGCAATCCTATGCCCAAATGCGCTCTCTTATCACATAGGGACTAATGGCTTCTTGCCCTAAACGGTGGCTGTGAGAATGTTATGAGTTACGTCCCTATACACATGTGTGGACATACATACAGTCATTGCTGTATATGTAAAACTGAGTTTTAAAGACATCCTTTGTTGTGTTCCTTTTCATGAGGGTCTGGAAGAATGGTACCAGGACAAATGTCCTAGAGTGACACCTCTGCGAGTCCAAGCAGAAGTGGAGACATTTGGATACTGGAAAATTCCCCTTATCCTAGACTTCAGGCCATTTCAATTGTCCATTAATTGGAGAAACACCTTTTCTTCTCTCCAGAGTTCTCCCCTGTGCCTAGGACATCACAGCACACTTAAAAGTCACCAATGAAGATGAAAAATCCGAAGACAGCTGATGACGTCAGGTCACACTGTGACTTGACACACTACTCAGTGTCTGCTGCCTGCTCGGAGGGATTGTGGCCCAAATACTTGGGAAACAGCCAGTCTCCCCATACTGGGGACAAATGGAGACTTCTCTCCACAAGCACCAAGAATTGTTTCACCACCATACAGACAAGTTTCTTTAAACAATGCCTCTCTCTGATCCTGCTCTCCCACGCCTTCACCAGTACAAGGGGTTTGGAGTAGTGAGGGGAGCCGGGAGAGGTAGCGTTTGGCCCAGACCAGGGAAGGAGGAAGGAAAATCAGGACCTAAACTCAGAGCATTTCTTGTTACCATACTTTTTTTTCCCTTTTTTTTTCTTTCAACGGAAGCTCTAAAAAAACCCTCTGGGTTTGGGCATAAAACTTGAAAAAGCCTGATGTAAGAAGTGAAAATACTGTTTTTCAATCAGGCTCAAATTTCTGAAATAATGTTCTCTTTTTGCATGTTTTTGGGAAGGATGTTGGTAATATGGTTACAAAATCTTTAGCAGACACATAAAATGGTCATTCTATCGTCTTCGAGTTCCCTCATGCCTGTGCACAGATGATTTATAGATTGAGCGGATTTAGGCAATCTTTATATCAGATACCCTAAACCTTTTGAGAGGAGGTTTGTTTTCCTGTGCTTTCCTAACGGGGTTGTAAGTGAGCCCAGGACCATGTCTTTCCAATCAAATTCGATGTCCTTCTTGGCACGGGGGTTTTCATGCAGGTGCCCCATAAATAGTTATGATTGATTATTAAAAAACAGCAAAATATAGTTTAAATTTTTGTGGGTGCTTTTCTGTATTAGGACCTGATGAGTTGACCAGCCAGAAAACAGTAATTCCTAAAAATTAATCCCCACCACCCACTTACAAAGATATAGCATTAAAACCTAGACACTTGAAGATACATTGAAAACTAATAAGAGAAGGAGGAGGCTGGGTGGTGGTGGTACATGCCTTTAATCCTAGGACTCAGGAGGCAGAGCCAGGTGGATCTCTGTGAGTTCGAGGCCAGACTGGTCTACAGTGCGAGCTCCAGGACAGGTACCAAAACACCACAAAGAAACCCTGTCTTGAAAAGCCAACAAAAGAAAGAGAGAGAGAGAGAGAGAGAGAGAGAGAGAGAGAGAGAGAGAGAGAGAGAGAGAGAGAGAAAAGGAGGAGGAGAAGAAGAAAGGAAGGATGGAAGGAAGGAGGGAGGAAGGAAGGGAGGGAAGGACAGACATGGGAAAGGAAGAGGAGGGAAGGAAGGAGGGAGGGAAGGAGGGACAGGGGACAAGGAAAGAGGTAAGAAAGCTTGGAGTTTTAAAAACGCAAGCTAAAACAATGTAAAGGTAACTGGGCTGGATCCCTATAAACACATACAGAGCAAGCCCCAGCAGTGGGCGGTAGAGAAGTTTCCACAGCCTCCCTCCCAGCTCCTCTGGTTGTAGTAGCTTTTGTTATCTAAAAAGCACTTTTTAGAGGAGGCCGGGCAGCAGTGGCAAATACCTTTAATCCCAGCACTCAGGAGGCAGAGCCAGGCAAATCTCTGTGAATTCGAGTCCAGCCTAGGCTACAGAGTGAGTTCCAGGAAAGGCGCAAAGCTACACAGAGAAACCCTGTCTTGAAAAACCAAATAAATAAATAAATAAATAAATAAATAAATAAATAAATAAATGAAATTAAAAAAAATAAAAAGCACTTTTCTTAAGCCCACCTCGGGCCACTAAGATCATCTTGGTACAAATACATTATTTAGAGAACTGACTAAATACTGTAAACACAAAGGAAGCCTCAAACACAGAAACTAAAATCAGATGTTTATTTGCCTCTCTTAGAAGCTCAAAGTTGAGAAACAGTGACTATTGCTCTCCTTTGAGCAAATTCCAAACCATCAGGAGCTGGAGAGCTGGCTCGTTAGTTAAGAGCACTTGCACTCTTGCAGAAGACACAGGATTGGTTACTAGTACCCACCTGGCAGTTCACAATCATCTCTAACTCCAGCTCCAGGGGATCCAATGCCATCATCTTCTGGCCTCTGAGGGCACCAGACACTGACATCATGTATATGCATACATCCAGGGAAAATACACACACACACACACACACACACACACACACACACACACACACACACACACCACTGCCTGTTTTGGCTCCTGAGAATTGCTTTTACATTTTTACATAGTTGCAAAACATGGAAAAACAATATTTGTAGCATGGGAAGATTGCATAAAATTCAATCTTCAGTGTCCTTTTAAATAAAAACTTATTGGATTTATTGAAATATAGCAACACTCATTCAACTCATAGTCAAGAGTGACCAATGGCTACTTGTGCACATAATGACAAAGTTGAATAATACAACCCAGTTGTCTAAATGACCCCAATTACTGAACATTGACTGCACTGCACTTTGCAGAAGTTGTCTGAATCCAGTTCCAAGTAGACCAGAAGGCTCTCACCCATGTGTTCCATTTGAAGCTCTGCGTTCCTTCCATCTTTGATGATGCTGTTCATCAACTGGCAATGGTCATGGTCTGCTATGCACTGTATATTTTCTTCTCAAAAATTGTATATTGAATCCCAGTGCAACTGATTTGGGAAATATCTTTGTGATAGTTAATATTGGTTGTCAATAAGATCTAGAATTACCTACAAGACAAGCTTCTGCCTGCTGTCAGATAATTTCTTCTATACAGGACAGGGACGCTGCACCCACAAAATCTCAACAATACAGTTGCCTAAATAAGACCCACACAATGATACCACCAGTTGACATGCCAGTGTGAAAGGGGAAATATTCATAAAGACGCCACATCTACAGGGAGGGCTGCAGGCAATCAGAGCTGCTGAGAAAGAATCAGTCTTCTCCAGGGACGAGCCACCACAGCATAGCCAATCTCAAGTTGTTCAGCCCTAAACACATATACACCTGGACAACACTAAATGGAATCAGTACATTGTGAAGTGTGTGTGTGTGTGTGTGTGTGTGTGTGTGTGTGTGTGTGTGGTGTTTAGAGAGAGAACGAGAAAGAAAAGAAGAAGAAAAAGGAGGAGGAGGAGGAGAAGAAGAAAGGTCCTGATTTGAAATGAAGTGATGGGGAGGAGGGAACATAGAAGGAGTTGGAGGGAGAGGAAGCAGGATGGAAATGGTTAATACAGTACTCATGAAATTCTCAAACATAAAAAAGTTAAATTTAATTTTAAAAGAAGACAAATTCTGGGCAAGCAAAAAGCCACGAACCGCTGTTGCTCAGTTCAGTTTCAGCTTTGTATACAGCAAGCCCAGAAAACAGTGCTGCCTGCCTTTAGTGTGGTCCCCCACCTCGACTGACATAATCAAGATAAACTAGCCGTTATTGTAGGTATTTTCTTTTTTCTTCCTTTGCTTTCCTTCCTTCCTTCCTTCTTTCCTTTCTTTCTTTCCTTCCTCCCTCCCTCTCTCTCTTTTCTTTCTTTCTTTCTTCCTTCCTTCCTTCCTTCTTTCCTTTCTCTCTCTCTCTCTCTCTCTCTCTCTCTCTCTCTCTCTCTCTCTCTCTCTCTCTCTCTCTCTCTCTCTCTCTCTCTCTTCTGTTGTTGTTTTGTTTTTCAAAACACAATTTCTCTATGTATCCCTGGCTGTCCTGGAACTCACTGTGTCTGTCTGGCCTTGAATTCAGAGATCCACCTGCCTCTGCCTCCTGAGTGCTGGAATTAAAGGCATGTGCCACCACAGCCTGGCAAGTGGGTCTTAATCTAGTTACTAGATTAAAATTCTAGTAGGAGCTTTGTGCTATAAGACAAGAAGGACTACTCACATCCCCACTTCCCTCCATCAACACAAAAGGAAACTACTAGAAGTTTTTAGCCTACTCAGTGGGAGAGAAATAACCTGTAAACTGCACAGACTGATTCAGCTCATACCCACTTCACTAATGTTCTTATTCAGATATGTTATACATAGATACTGGTGCAATTATAAAATGAAATCAGAGTATAGATTGGAGAGTCCTATAAAATTTTGGCACATATTGAATTATACACAGAGGAATTAAAGTCTGAAATCTTGTTATCTGATGTCCATTAGGTTCCATGTTGAGCCCTACTAGGCAGGAGTCAATTTTGACTATATTCATTACACTAATTTCTCTTTTCTTTCTTTCTTTCTTTCTTTCTTTCTTTCTTTCTTTCTTTCTTTCTTTCTTTCTTTCTTTCTTTCTTTCTTTCTTTTCTTCCTTCCTTCCTTCTTTCTTTCCTTCCTTCCTTCCTTCCTTCATTCCTTTCCTTCTTTCCTTCCTTCCTTCCTTCTTCTCTCCCTCCCTCCCTTCTTCCTTTATTCCTTCCTTCCTGACTCACAAGATAGGGTTTGACTACATTCCCCAACCCAAGTAATCCTCCCAACTTGGTTTTCACAGTAGTCAGAACTATAAGCACACCACTTTTGACATAAAGGAAAATTGTTTTGCAAGCTGGAATGGTGTACTCGAAATAATTTTATTGTTGGAGTGCTTCCAGGTCCCCGAAGAACACCAATCTAGCTGTTTCATGTGCACAGCAGGCACCCGAGCTGTCGTTCCGAGGTGCACTGGCATTGAGGGGCAGGGGTTCTCTCCATCCTCCTTCAACCACCGTGAAACAGAACGAGACTCTCAACTTGGGCCTCAGATGGCTTATTATTTGTATTGTTTAAATATATAGCTGCTTTTTAATTGCAGTGAAAAATACTTGCATTTTTAAAGGGACAGGATAAATTTGACTCATGAAATATCACAGATGTTTATCTTGCCAGGCATTGTAGTACATAGCTATAATCCAGCTCTCAGAAGGATCAACAGGAGGATCCTGGGTTTGAGGCCAACCTGGGTTACATAGTGAGACTCTATCTTTAAAAAAAATTTTTTTTAAAAGGCTGGAGAAATGGCTCAGCAGTTAAAAGCTCTTGTTCTTGCAGAGAACCCAGATTCAATTCCCAGCACCCATGGGGTGGCTAACAACCATCTGGTTGACTCTAGTCAAGGGGAATCTGACACCCTCTTCTGACCTCCTCAGGTACCAGGTACACACTTGGTGCCCAGACAAACACGTAGACACTCATACATGTAAAATAATAAAATAAATATAAAGTGATAACAATAATAAAGTTTTTAATTAGCTGCCTTGTGTGAAGAAGAAAAGCTAATATTCATGGAAAACTGAGCAAGGAGAAGGCAGCAGTTTACTCAATACTTGTACAAGCAATCCTATCTTACCCCACATTGCTCACCGGGACCAATCATCCCTTGTTTCTGAAAAGCTGAGTGTGGGTGCCCCCGGCTCCCAGGAACATGCCGCTGAAGCTACTGTCCTGCTTCTGAGTCGACAGCATCTGCCCAAGCATCTGCCTCAGAACCACAGCCAGGAAGTATGTCAGTGCTGTGTGTCCTCATATTACAGATGGTATGATATTAAAAGTCTTTAGAGCTCAAGGTGGCTCTTAAAAATTGAAGATTAAACATACTAGAGCATCCTGGTCATTCTGATATCCCTCTGTCTTGTTAAGTCAGCCTACACCTGGAAAAGGAGATTTTCCAGAAACAGAAAAGTAACTTCAAAATAGTAGGGAGAAATTTTCTATTATATTCATGGGCTACTCAATTAAAAACTTGCAGCTATCAATGTATGTCTCTATCTCACAAGACAATTAAGTTTCAGAAGAATTGAAAAGCCAAGTGTAAACAAATTTTAACAGTATTAAAAGGAAATGTAAGGGGGCTGGAGAGATGATTCAGTGGTTAGGAGTGTATACTGCAGAAGGACCCAAATTCAGTTCCCAGCGCCTATGTTGAGTGGCTCACAACCACTTGACAGGGAGTCTAATACTCTCTTCTGGCCTCCATGGGAATCCCTCACTCATGTGGCATACATTCACTTAGATACACACACACACACACACACACACACACACACACACACACACACACACACACACACACATCTTTAAAAAAGGAAATGAAGACAGAAAAAAAATCTTCAATAAGAGACAAAATCAAATATCATAAAAAGAAAAACTGACATATATGTGTCATGCTTAGACATTCCAGAAGAAAGAGACAAGGGAAAAGGTGGAGCACCGACCTGGCAGAATATTTATTATAAGTAACCCCCCCACACACACACACACATAAGCATAAGCTTTCTAAATCAATAAGTTTATTTAAAAAGTCAAGGAGCTTATCCAGCCACAGTACTCCGTGCCTGTAATTTTAGAAGTAAGGAGGCTGAGGAAGAAGGAGTCTCATGAGTTCAAAGCCAGCCTGGGCCACAAAAAGTCAAAACACTTCTATTAACAATAATAATAAATAAGAACATTAAGAAAAGGTCCTCAAACAATGAGACACTTTGCACTATCTGTCCAGGCAGATTGCAAACACTGAACTACAAATACTGTACATTATATGAGGAAAGGGACATCTGTGTATCATTGGGGTGGGGTGAAGTGGGGTGGGAAAAAGACTTAAAATGAAGGAAAATTTGGAAATGTTGATCAATTTATAATAAAAAAAAATGTCTCCTTCAATTCTGCTGCCCTGTGGCTATTTATAGAAAAAAATGCTTAAGCATGAATAGGAAGAATCGTGTACAAGGATGTGTAGTAATTTTATAAAAATGAAAACCAGAGCAGAAATGCTTGTGTGGGAATGACTGAACAGATTACGGAGCATTATGCAACAGTTTAAAAGAATTTACAGCAATATATAGTATATACGAAACTCTGTGACATCACTTAGTGAAAAGGCAAGTGTTGTAGTTTAATGGCAAGCTATTTTGTCTAGCGTTGATGTGAGAGTGTATGTTTCCTGTATACAGCCTGGTCTCGTTTATTGACTAACTGAAAGAAAAACTAGTGTATTTCTAAACCTGTATGTGAAGGCACTGAGAGAGGTCAAAAAGATGTGTGTATAGGGCAGTAACCACATTTTGGTGGGTCCTTTGAACACTGCAAGGCCAAGGCGGACTTGGGAGGTCTGCTGTTCTCCAGAGTTCACATGTGGGATAGGCTCCACTCTTCCAGCAGCTGTTATTTATGCAATTAAATTGGAAACAAGCTCAGACTTTGTGGGACACCTTTCAGAGCCTGCTCGTGTTCCCACTTTTCCTCACTGCTGTCCTAGAGCACCGAGGTGAAGTGAGCCTGGCCCGTTGTTCATACACTTGCTATCAGAACATTTGAGCAGAATTGGAGTCTTTTGCACCATCTGCTCATTCTCTGCCTGTAAGTATTAAAAAGTGTGAACGTGAGTTTTTAAAAACACGTTTTTCTCCCAAGCGCTTTGACCAATGATGATTCTGAAACGCCAAGATGCCTTGGTAAAAACATCAAAACATCAAAAGCAACACCACCACACACACGGTAAGGTGAAAATAACATATATCTATAATTATATCCTAAGTTAAATAAAACAGATCAAAAATTTGCCTAATGTCCTTAAACATCTTTCTAGCTTCAGAAATGGCAATATGTTACTTCCACATTTTAAAAAAAACACCATAAAAACAGTGTAAGGCAAGTTTATGGAAACATTATTATTATTTTACACTTTAGTAAATTCAGGCTAAAGCAACATCAGGTTAACCAGAATTAAGTTTAGGTCTCCGGTTTTCTGCCTCCTGGGCTGGGGGTTCCTTTCCTCAGGGAAAGAGCACCTCCTACACGTGCCTCACTCTCTCAACAGCTGCCTAAAAAACAGCAAGTTCACACGGGGGATGACAGTACAGCACTTCATAAAGCCGGAGTAAAACTCAATTTAGGAAATGATGAAATTTCATATGATACAATAAAGGTGTCTGGGCTGTTGTGGAAGAAGACAACTTCCCTCTCGCACACGGGCTGCAACCTGGAATGCTCTCTGTGAACTGTTCCGAAAACACTTTCATTTTTAACAGGGGCCCTCTACTGTCCCTCCATTGAAAAATAGATCCTAACCATTAAGCCCCAGTCCAAAGGAGATGTGATATATTAATTTTCAGTGACCTCACGTGAGTTGAAGGTGTATGTGACAAAAGTCTGTTTTTTTTTTTAATTCTGTATATCTCATGGGGGAGGACTAGCTTGCCAATGTATAGTAATGTCCCCTGGATTTTTTAATGCATGTAAATACATTGAAATACTAAATTTAAAAAAAATCACAAAATTGCCTTGTTCTGCACTACAGCATTACTGTAGCACGCAGCTCCGTAAACCAGCAGAATATTATAAAATTATAATCACATTCGCGAATGCTGCTTCGCCCCAGGGAAGGGCAGCTGACGAGAACGTCGTTGGTCAGAAGGGAAGGTTATGACTGAGTTCATCCCAGTGTCGACCGACCATCTTCACACAGAGACGACGGAAGAGAATGGACTCTTTCTACCACAGATTGTCAGCTGTGCCTGCCTCTGTTGTGAAACTGGACGGCAGAAAAGCGGTGGTTGAAACTGTAAGACGTGTCCCTGCGGTTTAAGCCGCCTGTGGTGGCCTCTGTAGACCAGAGCCTGTCCTCAACCCTACTGCACAAGCGCAGCGCAAAAGCCAGTGGTGCAGCGTGACCAAGGAACATTATATAACAGAAACCTGGGAACGGCGCAAAATGCAATCAAACCATAGTGCGCATCTGCCTGGCGCGCAGAAATGAAAAGCCACTCTCCTTTCTGATTTAGATTGTGCCATGCTGGTTTCCGCCCACTAATTGAGGAGATAGCAACTCTGAAGAACCGAGAGTGCTGTTAGTCCTGGAAATAGCAGCTTTATTACATACGCTAGCTACTTCTAGATGACATGAAAGGAGGACTCTTAGGTGCGGATCCGCCCTGCATGGCCATCGTTAAGGGAGAAAGGTCCAAATGATGTTAATTCTGTTAGCTCTTGAAAGAGATGGACAGTAGCGAGAGCAGCAGGGCCCAGCCACCCGAGCAGGCGACTTCGTGCTCCACCTCGGGGACACTCTAAAGCTGCCACAAATTCTGCTCAGTCTTCAGGGGATTACAAAGCACCGCTTGGAGCATGTGGTAGTCACTTTTTCTCCTTACTCCAGATGCCTTCAGGTTCCAACCATAGGGTACTTGTAGATACAGCCTCCCCGAGCTCGGTCTCCTGCACTCCTGATTAGCGCAGCACGGGCACCTGAGCTTGCCTGGCCCCACCTCTGCCTTTCCGCATCCCTACCTCTTCAGTTCTTGTCCTGGGAAGGGCACACTTGCCTGGCCTTGACCTCCACAGCCTGGACTTCGCTGGCCAGCCCAACCGCACCAAAAGGGATTCCAGGGTACAAGAAGCTCTAACCTCCAGCTAATCAGAAGGGAAACACCCGGTGCGTCTCCGCGACCTTCTCGCGCCCTGCCATACAAAGTGACATTTCCGGCACTGGGAGCAGCTAAGACACGGGATTTGCACCGCAACCTCTGGAGCCCGAGGCTTCGGGCGGCTACTTGGATTACTCCCCTGAGCGCGAAGGAAAAAGCCGGCTTTACTCGGCGCTGCGAGGCGGGAGCAACGGAAGCGGCGCCCGGCTAGGAGAATGCTGCTGCCTGGGGCTCGGGGCGCGGCCAGCGGCAGCTTCTCCGCGAGGGGTTAACTGCAGCTCCTGCGGCCCGGCGGGCGCGATTGCTTCCTCTCCCACTGCCCGGGAACATGGATACCGGGCCCACGAGATGTTCGCGGGCTGGGCCAGGCAGTCAGGAAACATGAGAAGGCCTCGGTATTCCGGGTCCCGGGCCGCGCGCGCCCGTCTGGGTAAATAAAGCCGAGACGACGGCGGTGGCGGCGGTGAGCTCCTCGTAGCCTGCGCCGAGAACATGCGGCGGGGATGGGAGTGTGCCTAGCCCCGAGGAGGGACAGTCAGCCGCTGGCTGCGGGCCCCGCGGCCACAGGTATGGCCCTGGGTCCCCTCCCCTGAGCGCCGAGCCCCAGGCTCGCCCAGGCTGCGGCACGGCTGCTCCCTAGCTCTCTGCACGCTAGGGCTCTGCCCTCCCCTCCCCCACCTCTGTCTGAGGTCTAGTAGGGGACGCTCCCCGGTGTTGGTCAAGGCTGGAGGGAGGATCTGGGAAGCAGCTGGCAGCCCACCTGGCCGCCTTTGCTCTGCTTTCTAATTATCCCCGGGGCAGTTCCGCAGGGAAGCGCGCTCCCCAGTACAGCTAGGAGAGAATCTGGGTAAGTGCAGATCACAAGAGCAGAGATGGGGTGTTGGGGACCTTTCACGGGAGCCAAGAAGAATTAGGAACCGTGGGTCTTAACTGCCTCCATGCCCCACGCCGACCCATTGTAATGGTTCGGAGCTCTCGGACATGTGCCAACCTCCTGCCACCGCGCCCGCAGTCGCAGACCTGGACCATGGCGGTGTTTGCAGTCTGTAGGAAAGGTCCTAGGTGGCAAACCTCGCCATGGCTTTGCTAGGGAAAAGGCACTGTTGCGTCTAGGACTGGGCTGTGTGGAAAGAGGTGGAGTGTCTGGGGGAAGGATGCTTGCACCAGCAAAGGGGCTTGATCGCCAACCGTCGGAACAGGGGCGCCGGGCTCACAAACTTGCTTTGACGCTTAACCGCTGAGACTGAGTGCGCACCCAGACCGGTACCTGTTTGCGCAGAATTCAGCCCTAGGGCGCAACACAGCGGCCACCAGAGGTCTGACTTCACTTTCCATACCAATATTGACGGTGGCCGTCGCTTAGTCGCTGTGGCTTTTCCTAAATGTCGCGTGTGGCCGCCACTGCGGTGACTAGAGGGCGGGGCAGGGGGCGTTGGCGAGTGTAGGCGCTGCGCACTCAAGAAGCAGGATGTGTGTGTTGAGGGGGGTGCTGGTGGCGCTGTGTGAGCGGCTCCGAGTAGATCGAGCTACTGGGAGTTGCCAAGGAGGAAATCTGGCCGGTGGGCATGGTCCGGATCTCGCAGCGATACTGCGGCTTTTCTACCGCCATTCGGCCTTGCTCCGGATGCCTGTACCTGGTGAGCTGAGGCCTCCAGGCGCTCCAACTCCAGAGGTGAATTGCGGGCTGTCCGGGAGCCCAGCGGCCACAGTCTGAAAGGTGTGAGGGTTATTGCCTACTAGGAGCCTTCAGGCTTCTGAAATGGGCTCAAATTCCTGAGGATTGTAATCCCCAGGAATCCATGACTTGGCGTCTTCGTTTTGAGCTCCCCAGGAAGACTAGAGATTTTGTGAAACATTTGTCCTAAGACCACTTAATTTTCAGGTTTGGGGCTCTACTAACTTCTCTCGCTGTCCTTATCTCAGCGGGAGACTTTAACCAAAAGAAGGGTCTCCGCCTGTGGTCCAGCATCTAGAAAACATGGACATCTCTTGACACCTAGGACGCACTGACTTGCCCTTGTGGATGCAATTATTCATGTTACCCCATTTCGTCTCTTCCTTCCAACTCCTCTTGATTACCCTAGAAGAGGCTTTATTCTGTGTGTGGTGCTTAATGAACATGCCCCTTACTTATTTTGCTTCGCTGTCCTAATTGTGTCTCTCTTAGAGACCGGAAAGTTCGTTTGGAAATTGATTTCTTTACCTTAGTAGGTAAATTATTTATGTTTGAAGTTCCTGGAGGTGTGGGAGCTTGATTGCCGGGAGGAGAAGGGCCGGGACCTGTCCCAGGAGTGCTGTGTGAGTGTGTTGGTAGCCAGGTGCTGAAGAAGGGCGTTCACTAGTCTACCAGCAGCAATACAGCCCTGCCCCTCAGTTCAGCAGTCCCGCAGCCCCCACCAAATTCTGGGCTTCTGAGCTGTGGGAACCTGGGCACAGTCGGGAGTAACGTGATGCGCCTTGATCTTCTAGAACCCAAGCCCTGCTGCGGAGCTCCTGGCGGCCCGGCTCCGAGGCGCTGCGGCGAAGCCGCACATCCCTGCCAGCGGTCACCATGAACACCATCGTCTTCAACAAACTCGGGGGAGCCGTGCTTTTTGAGGACCGAGGCACCCCGGAGCGGGAACGTGGCAGCCGGCCATTCGGTGGCGTCCTGGACAATCCACACACACGCCCGGAGGTGGGCATTCCAGACGGCCCGCCCCTCAAGGACAACCTCGGCCTGAGACACCGGAGGACGGGGTATGCTCACGCTCTGGGGTCGATGCCGACCCGTGGGTCCGGAGGGTAGAGGCGGCGAGTTGCGGGGTAGGGGGTATGAAGCGCAAACTAAGATCTGGGGATTCGGAGTCCCCAGCTTCTCCCAGGAGGGCAGATTTATACCTCCTGGACTCGTACGCCCTGCTCTTAAGGATTTGCCTTCTCAAAACTGGAGGGATTAATTCCTTAGAACAGTTCAAAAGAGGCTTGGTGGAAATCGAGTTGGCGCCCAGTCCTCCCGCACCTAGAGGTCACTGGCACCCGGGAACCCGGAGTAGTTTCTTGCTTTTTCTGCGTGTCTCGGGAACAGATTGAGCACTATGCTCTGACAGTGTAGAGTCGAACAGACAGCTCTCAGGTAAGGCCTCGGGGGCTTCGTCTTCTGTCACTCGAGGAGCTCACCTTGGCCTCGGGGTTCACCTTGGTCGGTTCCCCATACGGCGGCGTCCCTGGCGCTCACAGCTCGGCTGGGCCCGCGGCGAGCCCGGAGGAGCAGGCTGCGGACCGGGTGGCTTTCGGTTTCTGGGAGTAAGCGGGCTGTGGTCGCCAGAGAGCCCGGGGTGAGCCATCTGCTCCAGTCCCGGGGCATGTAGGGCAGTGTGCGCCGGGCAAGGTCCTCGCGGCTCCTAGAGAGGCCGGCCTCCTCCTGAACCACAACACCAATTGCTTGTTTTGCCGCACTGACGCTTAGTGATAGAGATTAGGCTTCCTCAAACTGTTACAACCAGTCAGCGAGGATGGAATTGCATTTCAAAGAGTTCGAAGAAGCTGACGCCCGGGAGGCAGGGGCGCAGGCGCACCAGCGGGGACTGGGGCTGGGCGCGCTCGCAGTTGCGCGGCGACACCTCCCGGAGCCTCTCGGGAGCGCATCACCCTACGCCGGCTGTAGAGTGAAGGCTGCTTAGCCTGCTCCTCCTGGAAGTCTGCTTTCCTGAGTGAGGTCTTTTACAAACCTTTGCCTGCTGGGACGACGTTTCACACTTTTCACTCTTCCGAAAGAGGGAAAGAGGCCCTAGACTGATTTGAAGGGTCGGCCGTTTCTCCAGCTTCCAGCATCAAATGAAATGAGAGAGTTCAGAGAGTCTAGGCTGCCCTCCATCATCCTTTGCTTTGTTTCTGCCTTCCAGTATGTGTTCCCTGACCACTGGCGACCTGCAGCACCAGGACCTAAGCAAGAGAACTTGGAGGGCCGGCCGCTGCCTCTCCCCCCACCCCCCCCCGCGCCCCTGCCCCGAGGCTAGGGCCACTCAATGGCTTCGGGGAGCGGGCAAGGAAAGGGTCGGTTAGCTCTGGGTCCAGATCTTCAGTCAAAAGAACAGTTTTCCAACCACGTGGCGTTCATCCCTACCTCTGCAGCCCTGCCTTATTGGGATCAAGATAGCTTCCCCTTTCGATATAAATGTAAGGCACAGGACCCCATGGCCAGCAGGCTATTCGGAGAGATGCGCAAGACCCAGTGTCCCCCACTGAGAAGCTGTGGGGTTTCCTTTTCTTGCTTTGCCGCATCTGTGGGGCTCTCAGAGTTGCGGTGCATGACAGACACCCTGGGTTGTTGGGGGTGGGGTTCGGTTAAGCCCAGGCTGGATGCTGACGTCGCAGAAATGCGACCTATCATGGAGGTCCTTCAGGCCACCCAAAAGGTGCCACTAACACGTCCCTCTCCTCTCCTCTCCTCACGTCCCAGGGCCCGGCAGAATGGAGGGAAGGTGAGGCACAAGCGACAGGCCCTGCAAGACATGGCACGGCCTCTTAAGCAGTGGCTTTATAAGCACCGTGACAACCCGTACCCCACGAAGACAGAGAAGATATTGTTGGCCCTCGGCTCGCAGATGACGCTCGTACAGGTAATCCAGACCCCTCAAACCGGGGTCCCGTCTCCCCGCTGAGGAGCAGAAACAGAGTGCCCCTGCAGTTGCGCCTCTCCTTAGGATGATGCACAGCGTTCATAGGCGGGTCCAGATACTCTGGCTTCTGTCGCTGACGAGGATAAGGGCTAGGTACAGGTGCCAGGTCCTGTCGTGGAAGAGATTTTACCCCTATCAATCACCTCAGTGCGAATGATTGGGTCCAGAAGGACTTTCGGTGATGCCGTGTTGAGAGTGGAGGGAATACAAGGCCAGCTGCAGTGTGTGTGCTAAGAGAAGGTGGTTAGGAATCTTGACTCAGGAGCCATGATGGGTAAGGATGGTGCCACCCACCGTAATTTTCAGTCTCTAGTTGTATCAGTTACTAGGGAGTCTACTCAGAGCACAGATTGTTGCATCCTGCTCTGTGTTCCTGATTACGTGGTTTTGGGGAGGGACCTTAAAGTGCATTTCTAACAAGTTCCCAGGTGGTGCTGAAGATGCTGGTTGAGCCTTGAGAACCCTGGGGCCTGTGGGTACACACTGGACCCCAAATTAAAGCATACGTACAGACTAAGTAAAAAATAACCATTATTCAGAGGTAAGCCAGAAAACAGGGAAGGTGGGAAGAGGCTTCTAAATGCTGCAGCATCCTGGCACAGTTGGAAACCGCAGCACATTGTTACTGTTTTCTTCTGGGCTAAGAAGAGAAGATTCCAGTTTGTGAGCAGCCAGTTCAGTTGCAGGGAAATCGTGCCAGTGTGTTTCTTTTCTAGTGAACAAACGCTGCTTTGTATTTAATTGGCTTTTCTGAGCACAGTCGTATTTGCTGTTACCCCAAACCGTCGGTACAGAGCAGTTACTACCAGTTCTACCAAGGTGCAGGGAGCTGTGGGTAAAGGCCGGAGGTCTTGGAAGCAAATCCTGGATCAAATGCTTTTCCATCACAGGACAATTTTCTTTACTGAACATAGTGATATCAACTTTTGTGTAAACAACAGATTCATAAAGTGGAGGCCACAGGGTGAACCGGAAGACTCCATATATTACAGTAGCACAAGTGAGAAAGTTTGGACATTTCATCGAACGTAGGACAAAAGGACACTGAGAGATCCAAGATAAAATTGCACTTGATAAAATAAAAGTCTCTTTCCAGAGTATTTACAATTTCATTTAAGAATTACTGGAAAGTTTGACAAAGCATTTGTGTTGGCTTGTAGCATGGCCCCACAAAATTCCAGCGTGTATTTTTCTGCTTATTTTCAGAATACAGTTTTAGAGAAAAACATCTGCTTTCCTTCTTATCAACAGGAAATTGTAATAATGGTGATTTGCCACAGCACTGGAGGCAAAAACTAATTCTGTATTCTTGGCTTGAGATCTGTTTAACGCAAAACTGTGAACCTTGCAAAAGCAGTTTCTAAATAGTTATTACAATCAGAAAAACTTGACTTATGAAAATAAATGCATATGCTCCAATGTTAATTTAAACAGGCCTGTTACTTATTCTGGACATATGCCCACTTACAGAGGTGCTTGAATACTAGTAGAAAGTTCAACAATAAAACACTATATTATTTTGGCTGATCATGTAGCTTCACCATTATTCATATGTAAAGCAAGTCTATTTGACATGCTTTTAAAAACTGTTTAGTGATTAAAAAGTAACATTTGTAGTTATGAGAGAAATTTAAATTATTATATTTTAATTGTTAATTTGAATGAACTGAAATGCAAAGTTATACTCTTAATTTAGTTACATAGATACTCGCCGCTTGTAATGATAATTTTAATACAAATAACTGCTTTCACACTTATATCTTGGTAACACTATTACATTTTTCTAATTTATGTGAAATTTTCGTTCAAAAATTTGTTATTCTTTTATACCATTCAGGATATAAAAATATGTAATTCTTAAGGGAAGCAAAGATGGTTTGCAATAATAGATGATATTGTATAACAATGATTTTTTATTATTGTCAGTAAGATAAATTTTTTAAACTTTAAAATGATAAGTGGAAAAACTTGAAGTGCATAAAATTACCACCCAAGGACCTTATTTATAATCCATCTGAGGTTCAGTTATTCTCATCTATGCACAATGACATATGCAAAAGATATACATAATGTGCGATGTATGCCCACACATCCACCTATATAGGAATTTATATGAGTCAAACATGAATTAGACATCCAAAGCATATTCCAGCTTTATGGAAATTGCATAAATTATGCAAATACTTTGCACTTCTGGAGGAAAAGCATAGAGCTGTGATCTGAGTCAGGCTTTTGATCCTTGCAATTAGACTCCATGGCCTGAGTCAGTCTCTCCCTGTGAGTCATTTTCTCCTGTGGAGTGAGCCTTCTTAAGAAGAGTGGTCATGTCTTATTCATGGGGTTTGCCCCGTAGTATGACTCTTTCCAAGCAGCATACTACCCCTACGTGCTTGTAGAAGGCTCCTGCCTTCTGGGAAATGGCATTCGAGTCGCGCAGAGCTTTCCAGAACGTCCTTGTGACAGTTACAGGAAGTTTTGAACTCGGGTTTTAGTTTTAGAACATGGCTTTATCCTGTAAAATAAGCCTTCAGAACAAGCGCAAGTATGCCTCGCTTTATTTTCAAATTGTCTACGGATATACCGTACCCCTATGCCTGCAGGGAGATTTGGAAAGCTGCCTCTGCTTCTGCCTGAACTCTTGGTTTTTGGTCACTACAGGGCCTCCTCTCACTTCTTCCTCATGGCTTATTGCAACCGGCTGTCACCATAACTATTTTATTCCTCAACAAAATATCTTAAGTTTGGGCATTTATTTTACATTTAACATTTTCCTCTGAGTGCGTGTCAAACTTTTCCTATACTGTAATTTTCCTTTCCTTTGCCTCTCTTATACTGCCAAGGAAAGGTGTGAAACCTAGTCAGCAATCTCCCATGAAGCATAGAAGTAAAAAGATGGAAATGTGTTTCAGTACTTTTTCTGATGCATAGAACCTCAGAGGACATTGGTTAGCACCTACCGTTTTTCATCCCTGAGAAAATGAAACAGAAATGAATGAACTGATCATGTGACTCCCACTTATTGTTATTCATTCACCTTAACAGTTTGGTCCTAGTTTGCTATACCTGTGTCTAACTCTTATTTGCCCATGTCATCTTTATGAAATCACAAGAAGCATTTTGATCAAAATTAAGGAGAGTATTTCTGTGTGACATGCTTTGATGTCAACCAAACAAAAATCTTATTATACTGGGCTTGGTTCCTATCACTAACACTGTTCACATACTATAAAAATGTGCTATGTACTCCTAAAATAGGAATAGCTTGTGTTGTTGTGGACAATAACTAGTAGTATGAGATGGAAAGTTTGCATTATTGTAAGGTATGTAGCTTACCAAGAAATAACGCTTGGGTATTGGGACTTCATCCGTTAATAAAATTTCACGTTCCTGTGATGTGCTCATGTACGTTTGGTAAAAATCATAGTATTACAAAAAAAATTGTTTCCAACATTGACATAGCTGTTTTTGCTGGTAGTTGAGTATTTATTCTGAGATAATACTTGTCACATATTCAACCAAAATCTTAGATGTAGCCTTATACATCATTCCAAGTGTTATAGGTACAGAAAGAAAATGCCCAATATTTATGCTAATAACTCAGAGTAGATTTATTAATTTGATATGTTCAAAACTGGACAGACCACAGTTCATCCCTTTGGGTTCTCACTGCAATTGCTCTGTCCACACAACAAACCTAAACGCCTTTGGTAAAGATGTGTGGAAAACTTTCGCTTCCAGCTTCTAGGTATTAGGCTCTTTAAGCTTTCGCTATAAGATATTCAGCTTTAAAGGCACTTCTGACATTAAAACGCTGCTCTAGAACCTACCCTTGGTAAGAGAATATGAACAACAACGTGAAGGAACCCAAAGTGGGTGTCACACGTAGAAAATGTGAGTCTATGTTTTTACTGCCAGTGACACAAGAAATTTACATTCAGTCAATAACCATTAGTACGTGTGGTGTTCCAGGGAGTCACTATTCACCCCTCGGTCTACGCTTAGCTATTAAGTTGTACTACAGCTTTCTGGTGACAAAATGCTGGCAGTGTATGTATGCTAGCAGACTTGGTGTTATTCAACCAGTTTAGAAAAAGCCTATGTTAGATATCACTGACCTTTCTGGAAAATCTCCTAATGTCATTATAATAGGTTGAGAACTAGGAATATATAACACATTAAAAATAGATAATCTACACAGAGAAACCCTGTCTCTGGGTAAAAAAAATAGATAATCTCTAATTGTGAAAAGCCAATTAATTCCCTCTGACATTTTAATGTTCTTCCATTTTTATACATTAGAATTATAGTATACAGTTGTTTGTTTTCCTTAACTAGGCAGTCATTCCACTTTTACTATATGAAGTGTTGTGAGAATTGAGTTTTATACTGTACCACGTGGGTATAATGCAAGTTAGTGAACATTAGTTAAGATGTAACTCATGTAGTCTAAATTATATGTTGTTTAGTAAAGAAAATAACACAAAAAGGGTTGGTGTTGGGTCCTATGAAATGTGTTGTAAACACAGAAGACGCAGGCTGGCCTCCTCCGTGTGAGAGGTGCCCAGGTAGGCCTGGTCGCTGGCAACTGCTTTTGAAGGAACAGTGGTGAGAGCGGGAGGCAGGATGGACGGCGAGCTGCCAAGAGGATGGCGGGTGCAGTGAAGGCTGGCTCACAGCGCCCTGCTTTTAGAGTCGATAAAGATGCTGGGAACATCTGAATCATTTTACAGCAGGGGAAGGGATTGCTGTTTTGTTTTTTTCATGCTAAAGATCAAACCCAGAGCTTTGCATATGCTAGGCCAGCGCTCTATCACTGTGTTACATCCCAGCCCCTAGATGAAGTTCAGGAAAAGTTAGAATGAAGTAACTAAATTTACATGACGTGGCATGTTTTTAGATAACTCAGAACAGGAAACCAGGCTACTTTTCATTATACCACAGTCACAGGGCAGCAGGACATTAATAATGACTTGAAGGAGTAAATTGATTAAGTCAAAACAATGCATCCCCTTTGGATTTGATAATAGTTATTAAGAATCATTTAAGAGAACAGAATGAAAACAAGAGAAGTTAGAGAGAATGTTTTTAAAGTTCCAAAATAATAGTCTTGGGGATTTCATGAAGATTTGGGCAGCAAGAGAACCAGAGGGGGGTGGGGAGGAGGTAGTGAGGAAGAGACCAGCAGCTCATTGCTTCCATGGTGAATGACTGCCCTGGGTCTCAGATTACTACTGTTATTACAGAGGTTCAGGTGAGTGTGTCACATTTGTAGATTCGTGTGTGTGTGTGTGTGTGTGTGTGTGTGTGTGTGTGTGTGTGTTGATATGGCCTTGCCAAGGCCTGCACTTCATACCATAGCTAGTATGCAGTAACTACTCACTGTCTTATTTGTTGAGTGGATACTCCTGGACATTGCCTATGTGAGGAGGATGGAGAAACTGAGAATTTGACGCACTGAATCATGGCAATAGCAGTTCAACTTGACTGGAAGAGAAGTTGATGAAGACTAAGGTTTTTGCAGTGGTCTGGTAAACACTGTGAAAGGACAGCCATCTTGTTCAAGGCGGAAGGGGGCAGTATGAGTGCAGTCAGTGTTATGAGAAAAAAAATACATGTTAGACAAGGAGGAAAATCTAATTTTCCTTTTTAAGCAGCGATCAAATATAGTTTCAAATAATAATAAGATATTGAGCAGTTTTCAAAAGTACTTATTTTATATTTATAACACTTATCCTATACTATAAACAGCCTAAATATATTTACAGCATGACAAAGAAGGAAAGAAAGAAAGAAAGAGAGAGAGAAAGAAAGAAAGAAAGAAAGAAAGAAAGAAAGAAAGAAAGAAAGAAAGAAAGAAAGAAAGGAAGGAAAAGGGTCTTCCACTGAAAACATTGCCACACAACCATTACAATAATAGAAGTTTGTGTTCTGGACGAAATTCATAGAAAAAATAGATATATTTATATAGTTCATATTTTTAAAAGCAAATACTGTCCTTTTAGTTTTTTTTTTAAACCATGTGCTAATATCCTGATAGCCTGATATTTTAGGAGAAAAGTACATTCTATCCTCTAGGAACTCAATGGCTCCCTGAAGGAAGCACGAAAGTAACTCAAATGTTATTTCTTTGTCCTCACTGATGTCTTTAACAGTGGACTTTCAGTTTCATGCAGGGTGTCCTGGCCTTCCCCTTCTCCTGCTCCTGATTACACCACCTTTGACCATTTTGCTAGCTCCTCTTTTAAGTGTCCAGCTCCTTAATTGGCTTCCAAGGCTTGGACCTCGACTCACTTCAGCTTGCCCACTCACAGCTCAGCCTGAAGGTGAACCTCTAAGCCTGTCACCCTCAAATCGGACCCTCCCTTCCTTTAAGTCTTAAGTATGAGTCTCCTTTTCCTGTTGGACCGTCGTCATCTGTGTGCATCTCTAGTACCTTAGCGTAAATATTCCCCAAACAGGACATACTGGCACATCCTCAGAAAGCTGTCTTATTTTTCAAAATTTCAGGGCAACACAAGTTGGTCAACTCAACATCACCATTGACTTTTCCACTCACGTTTGTGGATTCTTGTATCATTCATCCTCCCTCTCCCTTTCTTCTCCTTCTCTTTTGAGATGGTGCCTCCCACTGTTCCCCAAGCTGACCCCAAAGTCTGGCCTTAAGTGATTCTCCTGCCTCAGCCTCCCAAGTAGCTAAGACCACAGGTGTGTAGCGGGAGTCCTGGTCTTGGACCCTCTAAGAGAAAGTTACTGCATAATCACCACGTTTTAATGCTATGTTAATTGAAAAACTAATGCCGTTTTAGGTGTCGAATTGGTTTGCCAATGCTAGACGTCGGCTGAAGAACACTGTTCGTCAGCCAGATTTGAGCTGGGCCTTAAGAATAAAGCTATACAACAAGTATGTGCAGGGCAATGCAGAGCGGCTCAGCGTGAGCAGCGACGACTCCTGCTCTGAAGGTTCGTTCCGGTTTTTATTTTCCTGTCTTTGCTTTGCCATTGTAATAAGTTCACCCTAGATGCTGTCTTAATGGTCGACCCTACAAAATATTGTAGTGCCACAGATTTGGTTTTTATTGCATGAGGTAACTTCACCTTTGCAATTTTACAAAGCAACAGGAATTGCAGCCATTTCCTCTGTTTATAGATTTGTCCCGTAGGGGTAAAAAAGCATTTTCATTAAAATTAAATACCCTATTGAACAATTACATAGGTTCCTGCATCCTTTTACTTAAAAATTAGTCTTCTATATCAAAAATAATCTCACATATGGCATATATTCTTCCATTGTGCATATTTTTAATGGCTAAATGTGACAGCTGAGCAGCTAAGAGAAGTATGTGCAAATACTACTTGGTGATATTTATTCCCCTCAGATGGAGAAAACCCCCCAAGAAATCACATGAACGAAGCGGGCTATAGCACCCCTGCCCATCACACTGTGATTAAAGGGGAGAGCTCAGTGATAAAGGCTGGAGTGAGACCAGAGTCAAGGGCGCCCGAGGACTATGTGTCACCTCCCAAGTACAAGAGCAGCTTGTTGAACCGCTACCTTAACGACTCTTTGAGACATGTCATGGCCACAAGCACTGCCATGATGGGGAAAACAAGGCAAAGGAACCACTCGGGATCTTTTAGCTCCAATGAATTTGAGGAAGAGCTGGTGTCTCCGTCGTCATCAGAAACTGAAGGCAACTTTGTCTATCGCACAGGTAAGCCCATGCTTTGTTGTAATTACGGTGGCCTGTGTGAGACAGACAGAAAACTGTGGCAGAGGGCTTTGTTATAACAGATATAAGAAGGTCATAAGATGCATGGATTGCCATAATGCATTCTGATGTAAAGCTTGTGATTTGTTTTAAACTGACAATGGATATATTTGTTGGTAGATATGTTTGTTAGTCTCAGAGTCTGAGATATTTTGTTCTTTAACAGTAAGAATAAGATTCTTCATTCTTACTGATGGTTTTAAGCATGATGATGTGAAAACAGTATTTATTTCTTTGCTGTGTATTTTGTGTGTGCATCTGTGAATGGACCATGTGTGCCAGATGCCTTCCTCTCCCACTCTCAGCTTTATTCCCTCGAGATTTGGTCTCTCATTGGCTCTGGATCTAGGCTTGTAGCCAGCAAGCCCCAGAAATCCTCCTGTCTCTGACACACCAGCACTGGGGTTACAAGCACATGCCCCATCATGCTTAGCTTTTTCATGGGGGTGCTCAGGTCCTCACGCTTGCGCAGCAAGTTTTCTTCCCCTCTGAGCCATTTCGCCTGCCTGATGATAACAATATTTAAAGGATGTATGTGCTCCCTTTATGAGTAACACATACAGTGAAGGATTGTGCTGGATTGTGGCCAGCCATGCAAATGTTTTATGTTCCATCTTTTCTTTTACATACTTTGGTTGCTAGATGTGATAGGAAATGAATACAAATTAACACACGTGCCAGCATTTTCAGAAGGAAAAACACAAGCCTGGATCTACTTACTCTGGAAATTTCACTTTCGTTCCTGGAAAGTACAAGTAGAGCTGATAAATAGCTTTGAAAATGTTATATTCATTCCAGAAATATTGAACTGATTTCTACCTGTCCAAAGCATTCAGATGGAGTAGCAGGTTGGCAAAGATTTCTATCTTGACTTTAGCTCAGAGAGATTTGCTTTTAAGGAGTATTTTGAGCAGGGTTACTTTGGAAGAAGGGATAGGTGAGATCTACATCTGGTATTGATGCAGCCTGGCTCCTAAAAACACCAATGAATGAGCCTAATGTTAGATCTCTAGACAAGAAAGCACTCAGCCTAGCCAGTCACACCACAGATGGGGAAACCAACCAAGAACACACCATGGGTAAGCATTGGCCAAACAGCACAGCTGAGCCTGCACACGGGGTCCCAGGAGGGGCACCTCTGCCAGCACTGTGATTGTATCAACTACCGACAGTCACCACCTGTAATTAGCCCACAACCACCAACCACTGCCCCTAATTACCCTACCACTAATCAATGCCTGTAGCTACACTACTACCTGTAATTATCCTACTGCCAATCACTGCCTGTAGTTAACCTACCACCATCAGTCAGTGCCTGTAGTTAACTTACCATCATCACTCACTGCCTGTAGTTAACCTACCACCATCAGTCAGTGCCTGTAGTTAAACTACCACCATCAGTCAGTGCCTGTAGTTAAACTACCACCATCAGTCATTGCCTGTAGTTAATCTACCATCATCAGTCAGTGCCTGTAGTTAACCTACCACCATCAGTCACTGCCTGTAGTTAACCTACCACCATCAGTCAATGATTGTAGTTAACCTACCATCATCAATCACTGCCTGCAGTTAACCTGCCATCATCAGTCAGTGCCTGTAGTTAAACTACCACCATCAGTCATTGCCTGTAGTTAATCTACCATCATCAGTCAGTGCCTGTAGTTAACCTACCACCATCAGTCATTGCCTGTAGTTAACCTGCCATCATCAGTCACTGCCTGTAGTTATCCATCACCACCAGTCATTGCCTGTAGTTAACCTACCATCATCAGTCACTGCCTGTAGTTAACCTACCATCATCAGTCACTGCCTGTAGTTATCCATCACCACCAATCATTGCCTGTAGTTATCCATCCACCACCAATCATTGCCTGTAGTTATCCATCCACCACCAATCAGTGCCTGTAGTTATCCATCACCACCAGTCAGTGCCTGTAGTTATCCGTCCACCACAATCAGTGCCTGTAGTTATCTATCCATCATCAGTCACTGCCTGCAGTTATCCATCACCACCAATCAGTGCCTGTAGTTATCTTTCCACTAACAATCATTTCCATGGTTATGTTACTGCCATTGACAACTATGGTATATTCCCCAAGAATTTGTTGAGTACCATGTGTCCAACATCATGGCAGATGTGATATCTGAATTATACTCTTAGAGAAGAACGAGGTAGGACAAGTCTTCTTGTCCCTGGAGACTTTTCCAGTAGCATTTAGTTCGTCATTTTTGCATTATAAAACTAATTTTTAAAGGTATACCATATGACATAGACTGAGTTAGAAAGACTACAAGGTGAAACCTGTAGCTGGAGCCAATGACCTAAGCAGTCTTCTTGGAGGACCAGCAAGCATATGATGGCAGAAAGAGAAGACAGAGGTCTGGAGGTGCTATTTATCCATCAGCTCCCATGATAAAGACGTGGCTTGTGTATGGCAGGCTCTTCTTCTACTCTCTTTGAAATCGTGGTATTCATTTAACTCTTACTGGGTAGTTAACCCACTACTCCCAGATATTTACTGAGTAGTGATGATACACTTGGCCCTGCTATGGGGACTGCACACCTCTACACAACCTAACACTGTTGAGGAGCCTGGCATAGCAACAGCGGAGCTTTAGGAAGAAATCCACAGTCAAGTACAGCCTTCCAATTGGTTAGCCTGAAATCTCCTCAGGTGTCTACAGGTGTGAACAGCGTTATCATCCCGAAAGTGCCAGGGCACCCTTAAAGAGCTGAGTCAACACTTTACAGTTTGCATCTCTAGCTCCCTCATAAAGTAATTCCAAGCACACAGAAATAAAAAAAAAAAAAAAAAAAAAAACAGCCTCAGAAAGAAGGACTAGTTGTAGGAAGAAGTTAAAATAAAAAGCCATTTAGTCAATAATGAAAATGAAGAAACTCTATTATTAATATCTAACTGCTAGGAGCTAAGTAGAAGTTGGAGTTAATTCAGAGTTTTAGAAATATTTTTGGAGAAAGGTAAATAAATCAAGAAATTCCAAATGCAGGTATCTAAAAGAAAAACATAAGTAAAATGAAAGTCAGAAAATAAACTAACCACAAGTTTGAAGGCAATAGTAAATAAACAAAAAACAGTCACAAATTAACATTAGAGATGACAAAGTAGGTTTAGAAACAAATGCACAGTTATCAAACAGAATTTTTTTCTACTTACCAAGAAGGTCCTGGGGAGGTGGCCCTGTGGCCAAAACATCTGTCACACAAGCAGCAAGCATGAGGACCCAATCACCAGCCCTACATGAATGTCAGTAGGGTGTGGCAGCCCTTCTGTAAGTCCAGCCCTTGAAAGGAAGACAGAGGGTCTCTAGAGAAAGCCAGCTAGTGAGACCAACTTGATCAACAGGCTCTGGTTTAATCAAGAGGCCCTTCTTCAATGGATAAGATGGCAAGTTGTTGAGGGAGACTCCAGATGTCAACCTTGGGCTAACACATGCACACAGATACAGTGCACACCCAGGCCAACATGTGCAGACATATACACAAGCATACCTGCACACCTGTGACTGTGTGGATGCAATAAATTGATATTATTTATAGCCCTTAAAATAAATGATAAATTCATGAGTAAGAAAGCTTTATAAAGGACCAATAACTCAGGAAAAATTCAGGTTTTTAGTAGATCTGGTGTCCCCAGAATTATGAACTGATGGATCTATTGGGTTGTTTTTGTTTTTTCAAACTTTGAGTAAGTCTTCAGTTCTACACATTTTCTGGAACATTTAAAAATTATAGAAAGTGCTTCAGTTTTTTAAAAAATGTAAATTTAATCCTAATCCCAGACTAGATTGAGATAATATAAAAGTCCCTTTATGGTACAGAGTACTGAGCGAGCTGAGAGATTTTTACAGTCAACTATTCAAACTTCAGAAACATGGACACAGCTATGATGGTACAAATGTACATGCACAGGTACAGCAAAGGTTTCTTGGAAGAAAAATGCAATTAATGGGGTGAGTTAGGTAGCAACTGTTTATTTAGGGGGAAAATGTCTCTTATAAACACGTTTATGTTACCCAGTAAAAACAAGATTATATGCCTGTCAAATGCCCATTGTGTTGAGTCTTTTGAAAACGTGTGCTCTTTTCAAAGGTGACAAAACACAGGGTCAGAAGGAATGCTGTGCCTGCACTTGATGCTTTTCAGACTTAAATATTTTGGCTGTTTATTTTTCTTAGACCATTCCAAGAGTACTTGGTCCCTATTAAGTACCATTCATCTGCCTGCTCGCTTTAGAAGTAAGGCCCATTTTTTCCTTGTCCAGCCAGGGAGAAAGCAACCTAGACACGTAAACTTTTTCATGCATGTGTGTAAACTTACAAAGAACAGGTTTTTTTCCTTTAATGTCCAAGTTTGGAAAATTAAAAGAAAGATCAAGGGCCTAAAAGCACTGTGCTAAGTTTCAGGCCAAACAATAAATGTCTATCTTCAGGGGACTGAGTGATGGCATTATCGAAGCCAGGTTGGCGCGTGTGGCACAGGGAACTCTGAATGCTTTCTGAGCAACCACTGTGGCTTTCCTTGGCATCTGAGCCTACTCCAGAGTCCTTCATTTCCATCTGGTTATGTCTCTTTCCTCGTCAGAACAGCAATGTTTGAAGTCTGCTGTTCACTAACACTCCTACCTCACCTTGCTGTATACAAAGATGTAAATTCCACTTTAAAAGGACCACGATAAGTGTCATTTGTTCATTTGTCTAGGCTAAGCAATAACAATTACAGCTCTCCTCTTTTTTTGTTGCTATCTAAGAATATACTTCATTATGAAGATGGAATCAGGAATTGAAATTGGTGTGTGGAAGGATCTTGGGGTGCTGGTGAAATTTTATTTCACCAATTCTTTTTTTTTTTTTTTTAAGACGGAATCTCTCTGTGTAGAAAGAACAGAGTGGCCTACAACTCACAGAGATCGGCCTGCTTGCCATGTGAGTGCTGGGATTAAAGGTGTGCTCCAGCACACCTGGCTTTGTCCATTCTTATTAAATCATTAGAGGAAGGAGAGGGTCTGTGGGTTATGAAGCAGAAATCATCAATGCATGAATGTTTCGTTGGTTTTTTATGTAAACATTATTTCACTGTATTTTGCAGCCTTTGGCATTATGCCAAAGCCATAATAAATCCTCAATAAATACTCACTAAAACATTTCCAATACAACTGACCAGAATTCCCAATGTTTTAAATACAATTAAGTGAAATTGAAGGCAAGCAGTCACTCCATGTGTGTCCACGGGAAGAAATCCTGTGAATTAAAACAGCGATTCATATTCCGCATGTTAGGCTAAGGAGCTGGGAGTAGAAATTTTCAGCTATTCGCTGGAGCGAATTTCTGTTACAAACTGACACCCAAACCTCTGGTGCTGAGGGGGTGCCGAGGCATCAGGATAAAGTTTTCTAGTCCTCATTCATCCCTCTGTCCTCTCTCTTCCTTCTATTCTCCACACAAGACCAACTAACTATGCCACCTTAGAAAACAAGTCCTCTGTTTGGCTCGAACTGTTTGGGGGGCACCCAGGCAGGGGGATCGGGATCTGTCCCTGGTCTATGGGCAGGCTTCTGGAATCCAGTGCCTGTGGTGTGACAGCTTGCACAGCCTTGGTGCAGTGGGAAGGAGCTTGGACCTGCCTAGGCTTGGTGTGCTGGGCTCTGCTGACTCCCCATGGAAGGGCTCGATTAGGGGGATGTGGGGATGCGGGGTGGCTTGGGAAAGAGGACTGGGGGTTGGAAGGAGGGAGGGGGGAGGATCTGTGGATAGCATGTGCAGTGAGTAGAAAATTTCTTAATAAAGAAAAATGAAAAAAAGTAAAAAAAAAAAAAAGAAAGAAAAGAAGTCCTCATTAAGACTTTGCCTTAAAAAAAAAAAAAAAAAAAAAGACCTTGCCTAGAGGATTTAAATCTGCCTTATACCTCAAAACCAAATCTATTGAGTTTTCTTCTCTATGGAAAAAAAGGGAAGAAGTTTCTAAGTGTGGCAATTAGAGGCTATCAGGAAAGCCTGGAAATGAAACTTAAGGAATTCAGCTTTCCACTTGGCTGGAGAACGAGGGGTGTGTCTGTCTGTCTGTCTGTGTCTGTGTGCGTGTTCACAGCTCACAAACGAACCTCTTTATAAGTGCCTGGGACATTCAGACCTTTCTCTGAGCGCCCCGTCAGTAAGTATATAATTCACTGGTGTAACCTGCTCCCAAGAGGCTGAGCGTTGTAAGTTCATCTTGTTAAGCTGACTTAATTAGTCACATCTGTCCTAGACAAAACATCCAGGCCTCCAGGACGGCTCTCTGCGTGCTGTGAATTAATCATGTTTAGCTTTTCCTGTGCTTGACTGAGGTGAATGTCCCCAGTAAAGGGAAATTTTTGATGGAGAGCAAAAAGAAGCCATGTTCTTGGTACATGAGACAGACACTTTAAGATACAGGGACTATTTGGACTGCCTGCCATGGTTGCAGAATTGAAGCCAAATGAGAGAGCTGGGCAGTGGAGCTGCTGAAAAAGTACACCAAAGGTTGTGGACGATAAGGGCCAGCTGCCATTTCTGAGTGTTTTTGTCTTAGCTGAAGATACCCTTGGAGGGATAAGATGTTCTTTTCCCTCTCATTTCCTGCACACTCATGTATGTTAGAATTTAAGCTGGTGTCTGTAGTAAGGTCCAGGTGTGCCAGTGAACCCAGCAAGCCACTGGGTCAGCCTGAGATGTCACCTTGCTCCTGGCTTCATGTCTTTGGAGAAGTACACTCTGGTTCTGACACCTGCTGCATGTCGCTCTTCAGCAACAAGTCCATCCTGTCTGAGGTTCTCCGGCACACAGAGTCATTCCCACATGAACGCCGTGCTTGGGTCAGCCACTTCTTAATGAGATTTGCATAAATGAGCCAGAGGAAAGATTTTAGAAGATGCTTTAACAGACATTTTCCAATGATGAAAATCAGTTCTTCTGCATTAATAACTTCAAGATTGGTACCAGAGCATGTGGCTATCAAGGCAGTGATTCGGCTTTGTGAAGGACAGTGCGTGTGAATCTGTGTGCACATGAGGTTTGTCTCAGACCTTGTAGACCAGACTTTCTGCTTTGGATGCAATTTTTTTAGTTCCAATTATTGTTGTTGTTGTTGTTATTATTATTATTATTATTTTGTGTAACCTGGCTGCTTCCTGTTGAGCTTCACCATTTTGGACTATTTAAAACAATGCTTTCCTGACAAGGTAACAATAGTTGATAGAATACAGCAGAAAATTATGAGACCACCTGTCTCTGGACCAGCCAGTGGCATTTAAAGGCTATTTGAAAATTTACCCAGTTGTTTTCAGCCTTGTACCTTACCTATCAAACACCATCTGGGAAGGAGGTAGTTAACGTGAGTGAAATTCCAAGATAGCAGAAATTTAAGTATAAATATAAAAATACAAAATTATCTGCTCCTCTGACATCATAAATTTGTAGGGTTTTTTTTTTGTTTGTTTGTTTTTTGGTTTTTTTTTTGTTTGTCTATGTAGCTTTTGTGCCTGTCCTGGATCTCAGTTTGTAAACCAGGCTGGCCTTGAACTCACAGAAATCTTCTTGGCTCTGCCTCCTTTTAGTGCTGGGATTAAAGGCATGCACCACCACCACCCGGCTCTGACACCATAATTTTAAACACTGCTTTCAGGGTGTGTTTTAAGGACTCTTCTTTTCTCTTCTTCTGTTTCCTGCCTTCTCTGAGAGCTTCATTAAGTTGATATTTAAAGCTGGGATCAAACCAAGGGCCTTTGGCAGTAAGACAAATGGTCTACCCCTGACCCATGCTCCTATCCCCCAGTCCCTTTAAAAAGTCATTCCAGCTTCTAGTCAGAACCCTCAGGGTTTGCCACCTTAACTGGACCCTAACTTCTTTGGGTAGAGAACAATGACCTTCTGATGGATTTTGAAAGGGCAGAACTTCCTAGTTACTAATTTCAAAGCAATAATATTTCAAATGAGATTTATAGATATTCTAACCATTGGGTAAGATCATGACAACCTTAGACAATCTGTATGCAGGTTCTTATAAACATTCAATAATGACCATGATTGCAAAACTTACTCACAGAGCTTATGTGGAGAATTTTAAGCAAAAATGATGCTTGAATTTACTTTATAGATTCACTTGAAAAATACAAATGGAATTACACAAAGTGTCTCCCCCATTGTGAAAAACTGAAAGAGGCACAGGCAGGAGAGGGAGGGAGGGAAGGAGGGAGGAATGGGGGGGGGGAGAGAAAGAGAGACAGAGACTGAGAGTCACTCACTCACTGAGTGACTCAATCTTTGGTATCTCATGGGTACCTAAGAAAGCCAAAATGAAGATCTGAGACTCTCAGCCTCAGGAGCAGCAGGACTTGCAGGTGAAGCCAGGGTGGCATCGTAGCTAGGAGAATGCTTTTTTTTTTTTTTTTTTTTTTTTTTTTAGAGCTGGGTTTGATCCCTTTTTTTACATTTTTTTTTTCTGCATTCTAATGCTTAAGACAGATAACAATACTAATCATGTGGTTCTGGAGATTGACCTAAGGTTGCGGCGGGTGAGGTACAAGCACTTTACCAGCTCAGCCATCTTGCTGTCCACGAAGCATGGCTTGAAATGCAGGCATATTCTTTCTGTTCGGTAGTGATGCCCAGTGACTTGCATGCATTACAAGTTCTCCGTGGCCCCGAATTGGCGATGTATTGATTGAGGTTTTATAGGCTCCCTAGCACTTGAAATATATTTGCTACGTAAGTATTTCTTAAGTGAGTGAGTTGGTGTTTTAATGTTTAAGTGTGTCTCCTCTCAAAATCTTGACAGACATTCAAAAGTGCACAGGTGTATGTGGGTCTTCACTTAGCACCATGACAAGAAAAAGAAAAAGATCCTGAATAAGTTACAGTTAATAAAAACCCAGATTTTTGAAGAAAGAAAATGTAATTTTTTTGAAACCAGGCAAAGCTTAGATTAAAAAAAATCAAGCTCAAAAGAGATTGTAAAATGAAAATAATTCAATTTTAAGTAAAAGAGAAACTTCCAGGAAACTCATAGGTAATGCATGGGGAGGAGTAGCTAGTTTGAAGAACATCCATCAGTGAAGGAAACTCTAGCAGGTGCATTTATCTCCACTGTGAACATCGCTTTGGAGACAAGGCTTCAAAAACAAAGTGAGACGTAGACCCATTCATCAGAACTCTTCTGTCTCTTTGAGGGTTGACGAGAAGCCAGAACAAAGATTTGCCTTTTTAAGAATGACCGTGTGGAGTTGAGGATGTAGCTCAGAGTCCGTGCCTCCCATGTGTAAAGACTACTCCTCATTCCAACGTACATCTTAGAATAGGGGACAATCTATGAAGAAACCTTAGGTTTCTCCTCTCTTCTATGTGTAAGAATGATGATGAACCCTACGTTTTACAAATTTTCCTACTAAAAACAGGTTTATGAGCAGGAGACTTGAATCCTGCAGAGACATTCTCTGGGCTTTGTCCTGATTCTTCTGCTAGCATCTGTCAATAAATCCAGTGTGACCGGTGTCTGATGCTCAGACTTGCCACAGAGGCCGGTCACCTCCTGGACTGTTCCTTGGATGTGCGTGTCCGTGGTCCCTGTCACTGTGTCTAAGACTGTCAGCATTTCCATTAAGAGACATTTTCATTCCCTGCGGTTTCTAAATGTTATTAGAATTCAAGCCAAATTCAAACCCTGGTGTAAAAGACTCTTTTTTCCCCTTTCTCTATGCATAATGACTATAAGCCAATAACCCCCACCAATTCTAAGTTTAGTTCTGTGCTTAAACTTTCTGCATAGAATGAGACTCAGTAAGGAACATTGACACCTCTTTGTAGCCTGAGACTGAAGAAAATGTTAAAAAAAAAAAAAAAAAAAGTTTACAGCCTCTGAAAATGACATGCTCTGTTTAATGAACACAGAAGTGGGTGCTCTGCTCCTCCCTGTCCCCCATGTCTGTCTGTCTCTCTGTGTGTGTCCCTCCCTTCCTCCCTCCCTCTCTCCCTTCTTCCCTCCCTCTCTCCCTTCCTCCCTCCCTCCCTCCCTCCCTCCCTCCCTCCCTCCCTCCCTCCCCATTCCTTGATTCATTACAGGTCGTCTCCCCAACTTCTGCTTCCCTACTCTGTTTCTAAAATCCAACAGGTATTTTTCTGCCTAATTTTTTTCTGTGTAGCATTGTGGGTCTTACAGAAGTTTTACTCTGGGTAAATATGTACATTCTGCCAGCCCTGAAGATGGTCCTTTGACGTTTTAAGGCCGCATGTTCTTCTCTTCTATGATTTATTGGATTGTTGATAACTGTGTTTCCTGGAAGCAAGGGGGGCTAGTACACGTGTCTACCTTAAGCAGTTGGTATTTTTGTTGGTTTGTTTCTCAGAAGTTTTTCCCTTGTTTTTTCAGGTTGATGGAGGATGGCATGTTTCAATAGCAGTTAGGTACTGAACCTGTTCTCCTCTGTGTCAGCTTCGTGTTAGTTTCTCTCAGGGTGGCACACTAAAGGGGCAGGTGGTCATGGACTTTCCTGAAGGATCCTCAGATCCCATCTCTTACTTCATGGTGAAGAAGTGGCTTTGGGTGCTGCCATAGGAACAAAAGGTGCTTTTTGGATATGAATTGCTTGGTCTGGTTGGTTTGGGTAGTTCCAGGTACTTAAATGGTATTTGCTTAAGAATTCTTGAATCATTAGTGTTGAGCTTTTGAGAACTTAGAATGGGTGCCTATACATTTCTACTAATTTCATTAAAATTTTTTTTAAAAAAAATCATATATTATTATTGTGTGTGATGGGGTGTGCATGTGTACTAAAGTCAAGGTGTGTTTGTGTGTGCATATGCGTGCATGCATGTGTGTGCATGTGTGTGTGTGTACGTGCGTGCGTGCGTGTGCACATGCATGCGTGTGTGTGTGTGTGTGTGTGTGTGTGTGTGTGTGTGTGTGTGTGTGTGTGAGAGAGAGAGAGAGGACAATTCTGTGGACTAGATTCTCTCCTTCCATGTTTATGTGCATTCTGGGGCTCAACTCAGGTTGTCAGGCCTACTGGCAAATGCTTTGTTCATGGAGCCTTCCTGCTGGCCCAGTGTCCTTCTTTTAATGGCCTCGTGGAATGGTTGTCTTGTTGACATTACAAACTGCAGGCTGTGATGGCCAGTGGTACCTGGGGATGATCTTCAGTTATAAAGAGGAAAAAAGAATGGTTTGTAGAAGATCACCAGTAGTTAACAGTGGTGGCTGGAAGTCTCTGTGGGGTGCGCACACACGCTTGCTCCTAGTGGCAACCGATGGAGTGCCCAGGAGAGCACAGCAGCTTTGGAAAGGGAACGGTGCCATCTTCCCTGTGCCTTTGCATCATGGGAGCCTGAGGTCACCACCGGGAACAACTCCAGTGCGAATGGCATCCCGATTTGCTGGTACTTCAATGTGGCTTAGTCTGAGGTTTAGACAACAGCACTGCTCCTCTGCCTCCAACAGTCCTGAGACTTCAGTCAGACAAGTGAATCATGAACTCCCTTCTGGTCCAGTAGGACGAAGCAGTTCATGGCACCCGAGCTTCTGTGAAGGAATTCCTTGTGGGCATTTCTCCAGGTCAGATGGAGAGTGCCCCATCAGCTCAGATGGGGAGTACTTTCTCAGGTCAGATTGGGAGCACTTTCTCAGGTCTGGTTGGGAGTACTCCACTAGGGCAAACTTGGAGCCCAGATTGGGAGTACTTCCTAGAGTCAGATTGGGAGCAGTCCATCAGCTCTTCCTAAGGTCAGTATAAGAGAACTAGAATGACGTTTAAACTTCACTGGCTCGGGACACGAGGCAGCATCTTACCCACTGGCCCCGTAGCCTCAGTGATCTCCACTATCTTCCAGAATTACTGGACTGCACATAGGGTTAAAAACTTACCCACCGCTGACATTTGGAGCATTTTCAATACAGTGAGAGAAATAAACATCTGTGGTGAAAACAATGTGTTGATGTGTATGTGTGGTTGTGTGGTGTGTGTGTGTGTGTGTGTATGTGTGTGTGTATGTGTGCACTTGTACAGATGTGTGAGACAAAGCAAATTTTGCCTTGAATAGTTTTCATTCAAATAAAGGAGTGAGTTGTTGTTTAACGATAGCCATGCAAAGAGGAGCATATTGGGAATGTAGAAACTAAAATGAAAACACAAAGAACTCGGGTGAAAAGGAAACCTGTGAAACACTGAGAAGTGGTGGGAGAAAACCATCCACACAGTGAGACTTCCAAGGGGCAGACTGCTCTTACGTTTTCACATCGCCGCCTGTACACCAAGAACGCGTTGTCCCTTCCGCAGAGCCAGACTCAGGCGATGGTGGACAAGGCTCAGTGTGCAGGGCTGTTTGGAGCAGGAATGTCCTGTTCTGCCAAGACTGTCATTATGACCCTGAAATGTGCCCTTTTTCGAAGGGCCAGAATTCAGAGGCTGTCCTTCCAGCTTCCACACTGATTTAGACAGCAGATGCATTAAAAGGCAATGTGGAATTTAGAATCATTTGTCATATGGCTTCAAGGCAAAAAAAAGAAAAAAGAAAAAAGAAAGGCTATCTGGCCAGAGCAAGAATTCCTTAAGTGTTACTAGGTCCTACATTTCTAAATGTAAAATCCCAGGCCAGAAGTCGTTGGGTGCCAAGGACCTTTCCTGTGATGTCTCAGCCTAGTGCACGCTGGCCGCTGTGCTGCCGTGGCTCTTGCGGTCCACATGGCCCTCTTGAGTTGCAGCTGAAGCCAGGCCTGAGGATATTATTGTTTCCCATGTTCACTTACTGCTCTGGTTCCATCCACACGGCTTTGTTTCATTCCCACTGGAACTCTCCTGTGAGCTGCTAAGTCTGTCTACCTGGACTGCGGGTCCTGTCACGGCTGCATCAGGAGGGTAGTTGGTGTGAGTTCAGTTGCTGAGCCTCCCGGCTTCCTTTATTTTAGACCTCTTAAGAAATACGGCCCTAATTTGGATTTCTTTTCACGTCTCATGGGGACCATGGTTTCTCTAACCTGTGGCCTTCCTCTTTCAGAAGATTTTTCTTCAAGTATATCGCCCGCCCCTTAAACCCTGCTTGGAAAATATAAACGTAAATCATCCGGGATAGTAATGGTTAACCATGCTAAAAGATATTTGAGGACTGTTTCACTGTTACTGTGGTTGAAGCTATAAAATTTCATTTATAGATATAATAACTTTCCTCACTAGAGGAAAAAAAATCAAAGCTCATTGTGATTTCATGACATTTTTTTTTTACATGAGCTAGAGATGGACAGATCAGTAGTCTTTTTCCAAGGGACAGTTGTGAGCTGCCCTGTGGGTGCTGGGAATTGAACCCGGGTCTACCAGAAGAGCAGCCACTGCTCCCAACTACTGAGCCATCTCTCTAGCCCAATTTCACAACATCTTATCTCCTCGAAAACACCATTTCTTCTCCCACCTGGGAACACATGAGTGGAAGACATTCCAGGAGCCAGAGAGGAGCCCAGGGTGCGGGCTCGGCCAGCACCCAACCTGCACTCACTTGTCCTCACTCTCACTAAATGACAGTGTACAAGGCCCAAAGAGGGGCTCCACCGACACACTCCAAGTCGAATCGATATTTTTATTGTAGTTAAAACACTGGTGGCCTCTGCTGAAGTTTGGAAAACAGCATCACTGCCCCAGATTTTCTCTCCTGTCAAAGCCTCCTTACTTTACGTGAACCAATGATGTGAGGGAGGGTCACAGACTGAAAGAGCAGAGGCAAAGTCTTAGGCTAAGGAAGTCCAGCTGAGTCAGAGCTGCAAGCAGTGGGTTTGTGTTCTAAGGTAAGACCCTTTATTAACCCAAGCCTCCAGTTCCTCTTATGTGAAGTGAAGGAACATGATGATGTAATGTCAGTGACACACCCCTGAAAATCTGTGGCTGTGTGGAAGGCGCAGGAGAGAAAGAAACACAGAGCTCAGAGACATGCACAGGCAGAGGCCTGCCACGGTACCCATCCTGAGGAAACACAGAGCTCAGAGACATGCACAGGCAGAGGCCTACCACGTTACCCATCCTGAGGAAACACAGAGCTCAGAGAAATGCGCAGGCAGAGGCCTGCCATGTTACCCACCCTGGGAGGACATTGGGCCCCGAGGATGGCTTATGGGGCTCAGAGGGAGGGCTTAGCTGTGTCTGTCATGGTGGACTTTGTGCAATGTGTCTTTTTAGAAAGCTCTAGCTCACAAGTTTATAGCCACCTGCTTCTATGTTTTCTCTACTATTTTAAATATTTAAATTGTATAGCACAGCTTATAATCTATCCTTCGAATTAATTTTTGTAAATTATATGAGGTAATGACCTGACTTCTGTGGTTACTCATTTATTTATTTTCTGAATAACCTTGAACTCTTGGTCCTCCTGCCTTTCGCTCCCAGTGCTGGGGTTTAACTTGTAGGTTTTTTCTGACACAATTGACTGAATACAGCAACAGTTCCTAACTGACTTGAAAGAGTACCTTTATTATATACTAGCCAGTAGGATGCCTATTTCTAGATGATATTGCATTTGATCAGACTTAACATACTCAATGTGTAAGAGCAGACCACCCTCCCAACTCTGGTCTTGTAGACCATTTTGACATTTAGCAGCATATGTCTATATTCATTTTTTCCTCCAGATAATTAAAAATTCAATTTCCAGCTGAACTTTTGAGTAAATTTGACAAGTTCCCTTAAAAAACATTCTTGTTTGAAATTAATTTGGTATCACTTTGAATATTAGTCTGACTATTATCATTATTAGTCTGGGGAATAATTTTGTCTTTAATATATTAAGTCTAAGGAATGTTTATTCTGGTCAACTTTTGTGACATTCAGTATGTCTTTACACTTTATATAAAATTTGCATATTCCTTATGAAGTTAATTACTAGATACTTTATGTGTTCTTAATACTTTCATTATTTGTAATTTTGCCAGTTACATGTTATAACAGTTAACACTGATGTATAGAAAAGCTATTGCATTTTGTATAATTTTCTTATAGCCAAGTGGCTTTTCATAGCACACTGTGCATCTTGTTTAGATACCATTTTGTATGTATCCTCTCCTCCCCCTTCCTCTCTCCTCCCCCTCCCCTCTCCTTCCCTCCCACTCCTTTTATTATGTCATCTTAGTTATTCTACAAGACACCATTGGAGAGCAAACATTAAATGTAATTTTCTTCTGTTTTACCATTAAGTATATACTTGCAGAAGGCTTTTGGTCATCAGAAACCAAGAATAAAGAAATTACTTTGTAAAGGAATTCTTCAATCATTCCTAGAATAGTAAGGGAACCCAAACCCAGCAAACAGAGTGGTGCATGTTGCACTTACAGAGTGCTACCTCTACAGTTTTCAAGATCATTCTCTAGTTATCTTTTCTAATCTATTTGTGTTGTCATTTAAAAAGAAATTTTCCTATAATCTAAATGTCCTTGAATTCTTAGGGAATTTATAATTTCATCATACTACATCATTCTTCTGAATTCAGCTTACATTCTACTAGTAAACATTCCAGTTAGTGATTTTACATCAAAATTCTTGAGTAAGATTTGTCTATAAATTTATGTCATTCTGATGCTCTTGCATCGCTTTAGTAAAAGAGTTATGCTCGTCTTGTGGAAAGAACTGGAAACTATTTTGCCTTTTTTTTTATTCTGGAAACTTTTAAATGATGTATTAGCTCTTCTTCATGTCGTGAAAGTTTGAAAGAATTTACCTATGAGATGACATTGGTCTGTGAGTCACTGAGATGGTCTTGGGCTGTGATCTATTGGGATGACCTTAGCCTTGAGTCATTGAGAAGAATTTGGCTGTGAATCATTGCTTCTCTGCTTTTTCTCATTCATTATTCATCTTTCTCCTGTAAGTCATGAACAGTTTCATAACTTTATCTTTCAAATTACTGCTTTTGGCTTCAATCCCATCCCATTTATTAACCAGCTTTATACTGAAGTTGATCTTTTTTATTTTAGTATCTTATTTTCATTCTCCAAGAATGTCATCATCTTTTTATCTTCTGTTACAGTGTGGACCTTAAATTTCCCTCAAGCCTCATGTGCTAAAAGTGGGGTCACCAGCCTAGGAGAAATGGTGGGACCATTAGGAGATGAGACAGGGAGAGGGAGTTAGGCCAGTAGGGGCTTCCCTTGAAGGGGTCACTGGGATGCTGACCCTTGCCCTCTCTTTCTCTTGTTTCCTTGCCTCCAGGAGGTCAACAATTTTTTTTTCTCAAGGCATTTCCTGCTGTGATGCTCCCCCTTTCTACAGGCTCCAAAATAGAGCCAACTAACCCCTGATGGAAACTGGGAGAAACACAAACTTTTCAGCCATTGACTTGCTTTTCTACATACATTTTATCATAATGATAAGCACAACCAGACAGTGTCACTTATTTTTCATAGCAGTTGGGAGAACAGAAGTTACTTGAAAATATTTTCAGTCTCCTCCTCCTCCTCCTCCTCCTCCTCCTCCTCCTCCTCCTCCTCCTCCTCTTCTTCTTCCTCTCTCTCTCTCTCTCTCTCTCTCTCTCTCTCTCTCTCTCTCTCTCTCTCTCTCTCTCTCTCTCTCTCTCCTTCCTCTCTCCCTCTCCTTTTCACTCTGGTGATTGAACCCAGGTCCTCACACGAGTTAAGCACACACTCTACCACAACCTGCCACTCCTGTGAAACTCTCGATGCTTTTAAAGTCTTTATTAGGAATCCTTCTTGCCTTTTCAACACGTCTACTGATTTGTTTGAAGAATATTTGTTGACAGGTGACCCATTAAGTTCTCATTGAGTCAAGAAGGCAGAAAAGGCATGACCTTCTTCTGGTGAGTGTCCTTTAACTGGTGACTCTCCTGATTCCACTGACATCCCCTCAGTTCTGTTTGGGAGTTGCTGACCTGCAGTAAATTCTGCGCTCTGTTGGGAGAAGCCACTTATAGCCTGTCCACATGTTCAAGTTGTAATGTCCTATTTAGATTTCTACACCAATGCGATGCCATATGTAGTTCACCTTGCATGAGTTTCTCAACTTTTCTGACTTGACAATGATTAGTTTGATTGTTTTCATGCACTGCTATGTCTATATTTAATTATAAATTTACATTCTATAGTATAATTTTAAAGGACAAATGAATCAAACATTCAGTGAACTAACTTAAAGGAGAATTCTGTAATACAGATTTAGTAGATGCTTTTATCATAAAAAAAAAAAACACATCTTTTGTTTCAGATAGTTTTTTTTCCAAAGCTGAGGATCGAACCCAGGGCCTTGTGCTTGTGCTTGCTAGGCAAGCGCTCTACCACTGAGCTAAATCCCCAACACCTCAGATAGTTTTTAAACTGAGACATTGGACACACTCACAATTGTGCATGCATATGCAATTCAAGAAATAATAAATTCAGAGTAATTTCTGAGCTATCACAGAATTATTAATAGGACAGTAAAATGGCTCAGCTGGTGAACGCTCTTACCAAGCAAGCCTGGCATCGTGGTTAAATCCCTAGAATCGATGTAAAACCTCCGACTGTGGTGGGTCACATCTGCAATGGCAGCGCATACATGATAAGACAAGATAATCATCTGGAAGCTTTGGGCAGTCTAGCCTGGGGAATGTAGTACACCAAACAGGAGAGGCCCTACCACAATAGGGTTGAAAGACAGAAAGGAATCTCCAAGGTCCTCGGACCTCCATATGCACATCATGGTACACCTGTGCTGTGGCACACCTCATACACATGCATAATCAGACATTTTTTTTAAAAAATTAAAAATTTCCTGGAGAGATGGCTTAGCTGTTTATAAGTGCTTGCTGCTCTTCCAGAAGACCCCAAGTTCCATGCCCAGCAACCAAGTTCTGCTCACAGCTACATGCAACTCCAGCTTTAGAGAATCAAAGCCACTTGGCTTGGTCTCTGTGGGCAGCCATATACATGTGGCACACACACACACACAGAGAGAGAGAGAGAGAGAGAGAGAGAGAGAGAGAGAGAGAGAGAGAGAGAGAGAGAGAGAGAGAAAACCTTTTTTAAATCCTTAAAAACATTATTGATAGGCTTCATCTGTATAAACATGGCTTGTTCTGATAGCACACTTCCTGAATTACATTGTTTCTAGAAAAACTTTCAGTATAATTGAATTACATAAACATGCCTATGGTTATAACAATGTGATGTGGGGCTACTTGGCAGATGTGTCCCTTAGAAGTACATTCCTTGAAATGCTCCTGTCTACTCTGGACTGTCTACTCTGCAGTTAAGCATGTGACAGAAGATGCTAGAAACTCACTTTTCTTTTTGTCTTTCCATGGAAAACTTGAAGTTCTTTGAAGGGAAACTGGTGGGAATTTTTAAGTGAAAACAAGGCACTATGAATTCCACTACTTTCTGCCAACATTTCTTTCAAGCAAAATGATCAATAAATGGAGCATTAAATATCATATGCTTCAAAATATTTTTTTACCCTTTTATACTTGAGTTACTTTTATGATTTTAGCTAGTGTTGTGAGTGTAATTGGTGAAAAGGACACAGAGAAAGCCATGGGAGAGAAAGGTCACCATGTTGGAAAGACATCGTATTAACTAAAATACATGCTAAATGTGGTGTGTGTGTGTGTGTGTGTGTGTGTGTGTGTGTGTGTGTGTGTGTGTTTGATTTGTTTTGAAAATGTCAAAAACAGATTTGCTTCCCTTAAGACTTCTATCACTTTTTCCCTCTTCCTCCTGTAGGTTTTTTTTCCCTGACAATAACATGTGTCTTTGAAGAACACTCCTGTTTAGATTCCCCTTGGTTGGTTTGACTGTGACTGGTCCAAGGAAATATTTCACAGTAATTCTGTGTCTATCAGCAGTGATAAACTGGCCTCGGGATATTTTCTGTGTGTTTTGATTCTCCTTCTCTGTCGACACACACAGCTGCAGCACCAATTACACAGTACCGTTTTAAATAGGCTACTGTCCCCAGGTCTTTCCAAGACTGGCCGGTTCTTTCACTTGAACAACTGACATTTCTAGTGTCGTTGCTTACAGTGACTTATTGTCATCTCTTAGTGGCTTGCCTTTTATCAGACAAGTCTTTTCCTGAATTACATAGCTATTGCTTTGGTTTGTCCTTGAGGACCGATGAGCTCAAGGACTTTGCATCCTTTCACTAGCTGGCTTCACTGTCGGAAAAGCATAAGCAATTACCAGGTCCAATCTGAGCCCGTGGCTGCAGCATGCTCCTTTACCAGGCTTTTTCTAGGAAGATGGAGATCTGAAGCCATTCTTTCTTTATTTTTCATTTCCTTTTATTAATTGACAAATAATAATTCCACACATTTATGGGGTACAATGTGAAGTGTGATACACGTGTGCACATGGCACAATCAAATCATGCTCACTAACACACATAGCACCTCAAATATTTATCATGTCTTTGTGGTGAGAACAGTTAAAAATCTCAATCCTCTGACATTGGCAGCACATTTATTACTAACCATATGTGATTCTCAATCTTGGAATGGCTGGATCTCATGGTCATCCACCCAGGCTTTTTCTGGACTGTCGTGCTGTTTTCTCCATGGCTATAGTAATTTACATTCCTATTAAGTATGGACCTTTGGTCCATGGTGTCTCTAATGCGTGTTTCAAATTATATATATATATGTGTGTGTGTGTGTGTGTGTGTGTGTGTGTGTGTGTGTGTGTGTGTATGCCACCAATGGATAAGAAGGGATTTCTCGTGGCTTTAATCTTATACTTAAGAGATATTTAACATTTCTTAATATGTCTTTAACCATTTGTATATCTTCTTTTGAGAAATAACCATACACATTTTTTTGCTGTTGTTTTTGTTGTTGCTGTTGTTTTAATGTTCCATGGGGTTGTTTTCTTGTTAAGTAATTAGCATTTTTCCATACTTTAGATACCAGAATTTTATCTGACACATGATTTGTGGTTTTTTCCCACAAATCCTCTGCTCTGTGGAAAAATTTCTTTTTTTTGGGGGGGGGGGAGCTGAGGATCGAACCCAGGGCTAAATCCCCAACCCCCTGTGGAAATGTTTTAGTTTAGTTTTTCCTTCACCTGTGCTCTGGGGGTCATATCCAAGATCATTGCCTCAATGTGTCATGGAGCCTTCCCCTAGGTTTTCTTGTAGTGATTTTATGGTTTCTGGTCTTTAGTCCTAAAGGATTTTCTTTCCCAGTGATCCACCACACCCTTTGTTTGAGATGCTGCTTGGTAATGGTGCATCTCAACATTTCTCCTAAAAAGAATAGAAAAGGAGAGTCCTAAACCAAGGAGGGCACAAAAAAATGGCAGAGGCTGACTTCAGATCATCACACACAGGTCGCCATGAAGAGATAGCTTGCATGCATCAGCCGAGGACATGAGGTAACTGAGGCTATGGGGCATTGTGTGTTACCTCAATAACAATATGGGGTTTGTGAGTCTAGTTACAAATAAAAGAGAAGTTCTGTGGCTGTGTATTAGTTTTCTACTTCACATAGTAAGTTACCATAAACATTACAAATCAATAGCATTGTATGATGTCACAGTTCTGTAGGTCAGACACCTGATGCAGAATGCTGTGGACTCAGGGTCTCACAGGCTAACATCAGGATGTCAGTTATTTGACTCCTTCAACACACGCAAAGAACTCATTTAGAGATCTATCCAAGCCATTGGTGGAATTCATTTCCCTGTGGTTATAGGACTGAAGTAACCGATTCTAGTCCTTTCTCTTGATCCTTCTCTGGTTTCTCAATTTTTTTTTCCTCTTCCTCGTTTTTTTTTTTTTTTTTTTTTTGAGACAAGGTTTCTCTGTGTAGCTTTGGAGCCTGTCTTGGAACTTGTTCTGTATACCAGACCAGCCTTGAACTCACAGAGATCCACTTGCCTCTGCCTCCTGAGTGCTGGGATTAAAGGCATGCGCCACCACTGCCCAGCAACTTCTTGCTTTTTTGCAAACAGCATTATCACATGCCAAGTGTGAATTTCTCTGACTTCCCCTTCACCTTTAACCATCCAACCTTTTGCATTTAAGAGCTGATGCCATTATACTGAACCCATCTAGGTCATCAAAAGTAATCTCTCTATTTTGGGGTCAACTAGTTGCTCATCTTAATCAAATCTACAAAGTCCATTCCCCGTATAATGTAACATACTCCTGTGGCACTAAGAACAAAAGTTCTGTAGGGCCCTATTTTGCCTTCCTAATGTAGACACACAACAAGAGATTTTGAAAGGTTTGTCCCACCCTCCTCCAATGTACAGATAAATATAGTATTAATAGCAACTGAAACCTTTTAATTATAAGTTATCAGAAAGTATAATGCTTAAATGCTTTGGGTATGGACAGTCTACACACTGAGTAATGAGAACCCGTCTAGGATAAGTAAGTTCAAGTTTATATTTCATTCATTTGTGCTCATTTATCTGCATAAAAGCCCCCATTTCTCGCTCTCATGTGCTCTCTACCTTTCTTGTTACCTCACAACATAAAGTAGGCAACTGAGCATGCAGTTGGGCATCGGGCTGTTAACAGTAGACTTCCGAGCAAGCTGGCAGGTAGTTGCAGTGGCCTGAGGAATGCTGAGTGGCAGGAGGATTGAAGTAGACTTTGCTGTATAGTGATGGAAGCTGCCGTTTGTCACGGTCAGGCATGCCTGGCGGGGTGTGCAGTACTTTACCTCCACGTCATTTAATCCTCTCACAATTCCTCTGTTATTAATAATATCCTGTGTCACTGCCCTCCTTTTTGGGATGAGAGCAGGTGTAAGTTAACAGAACTTGCATGTGAGAGCGGCTGCTGAGCCAGGATTCTAACTCGGGCTGGTTGACTTGAAAACATCACCAAGATGGGAGTTTATCTTCGTGAAATCTTTTCGCCCTCTTTCTCTAAGTCTGCCTCTACCCCCTGGGTCTTTCCCTCTCTCCACCAAAGGTCTTGTGTCCTAATGACTTTCTCAACCCTCTGCCGCCATAGTGGGTCATTTGTCCCTCCAGAGTTGATGATCTTCTGTGTCTCCATCAAAACCTACAGACTCCAATTCTGGGGACAGCTGATAACGACAAGGTCTGAGAGCACTCCAGAGCACTCACATGAGGGCATTGGAGTGACAGAAATCACAGTGTCACCGAACACGCACAAGAGCCACTCACTGATTTTTCCTCCCATTGATTTCCTCACTCAACTCTCAGGGCTCCATGAAGCAGGCGGCGTTGGTACTGTCCTCATTTCCCACAGAAACCTGTGGATCTCCAGGAGGTTAAGGGCTCTTCATTGGACTCCTTGGCTACTGCGAGCATCATTCCTGAAGATTAGGGTCAGCCCTCAACCTCCTTCATTTTTGCCAATCACCTTTAGCCTTCAGAATTTACTCCACCCGTGTCCTCTGACGGCTGATCATGCCTTTTGAGAGCCCCTTGTGAGCATGTGAGATGGAAGACAATTCGACAGAGTCAGCTTTGGACAGACAGTGGGAAGACTAAAGAACCTTTGTGGAGATGCCTAGGGATCTGGAGACACATAGCAGCGGAGGGAAGCCATTGCCAGCAGTGGTAGTTCTTCAGAGAGCTGTCCAGTCCAAAACTGTGAGGAAGGCACAAAAGAAAATAAGTAAGCAAGGTGCCCTGTCACATGAGACCAAAGTGCCAGGCTCCTTAGAAGGGCAACTGCTAATCTGCAGGGACAGCAAGTCTGCTGAGGGACAGGCCCTCAGGGATATTGCTTCCTTCTCAGAGTGGCCACAGGATACCCAGAGCAGGCCTGGAGAGACCAGGCTTAGGGCCTGCCTTGCTTGTAGGTTCGACTTAAAACTTCCATGCCCAGCCGGGCGGTGGTGGCGCACGCCTTTAATCCCAGCACTCGAGAGGCAGAGCCAGGAGGATCTCTGTGAGTTCGAGGCCAGCCTGGGCTACCAAGTGAGTCCCAGGAAAGGCGCAAAGCTACGCAGAGAAACCCTGTCTCAAAAACCAAAAAAAAACAAAACAAAACAAAACAAAAAAACCTTCCATGCCCTTCTCTACAAATCCACAGACCGTGAAGGCGTGGCTTAATTTTCAAAATAGATTCCCAAGTTTTAAAAAGCTTAACTGAGGTCAAGCTTCAAGGACAGTACAGATAATATTTTCAAATAAGCCTGCAAGGAAGCCCTTTGTGCTACACACAGCCTATCTCAACTTGAATGTCTGGTAAGCTTCGACTCTAAGATGTGGGGCTTTTCTTAAATTTAGGGTAAAGCTGCATGGTCAGCTGGCTCCTATTAGGTCTGTCACTGTGTCCAGCGGCAACTAAAGCTTTACACCCGGGCTTAAAGTGTGACCGTAATGTAATAAGGAGTGGGTGAAGTATGGCTGCCGGAGTTGAAAAGGCGCAACAGTGAGGTCCTCATGTGTGGTGTATGCTCTATACTTAATCCTCCCATATCAATGAAGGTGTTTACTTTAAGGGGGTTAACTTTTAAAAATCCTGATGCTATCTCCAGTGGTGAGGCTCAGTAGCATTCCTTTTCAGCCACTTTCACTCCTAATCTATAATTAAAACCAACGTTTTCTTTTCATTTTAAAAGCTTGTCCTTGAACTAAAATAACACGGAACATTTTAAAAACACGGCTCCAAGCAGCTGTAGATACGTTTCATTTAAACCACAGAGACTGCCGTTAGATTCCTCAGTGCCAGACAGACTACAAATTATACCGGCAGCCGAATCAGAAGTGAGTGAGCTTCTGGATGCTGTAGGACCAGTGGGGCTGGGTGGGGTTTTTGGAGTTGTCCCTGCCTTTGGGTGGTACCCACGGATGACTGACTCTTTGCCTGAAACCCAATGGCATGCCCTTTGCCAGGTGGGGAGGTATGCGTAGCCTCCTTTGCCTGGCACCCCATCCTGCGAAGATGATGTGCTCGCCTCCAAAGGAAGGATCCATGTGGAGAGAGCTCCCAGACAGAAGTTGTAAAGTGAGGCCAGAACACACTGAAACTCTAAGGTTTGGATGTGTGATTTAAAAAAAAAAAAAAAATACTGTTTAAAGAGAAGGCAGTTGTTTACCATGGCAGGAAAAAAGGGTTACCATCCATGATTGAACTGTAGAAATATTTTTACAAAGTTCGTTCTCAAACTTACTATTCTGGTACTTGATTAGCAAATCCCATGCCAGATTAGGTCTAATAATATCTTATATTGTGTTGCACTGTGTACTGCAGAGTGCACGAACATCTGTTATTCTATTTGATCCTCATTATGACTCTATGAGGTAAAAGTACGGATAATTATTCCCACGTTCTGCAGGGTGGGAGGGAGCGACCTGCTGCAGCTACTTAAGGGCAGAGCCAGAGAGAGAAGTGAACACTCTCGGGGCTTGATTCAGGCTCTTTCCATCCAGTTTTATGGTGTTTTCCATCCTGGTTAAATGGACTGAAAAAATTAATAATAATTTGCAGAGAACTCTTGAAAGCAGTGACTGGGAGTTTATCTGGAGCTATTCTTTTTTTTTTTCTTTTGGTAAATGGTCTGCTTTGAAAGCTGTGTAAGAGGTTCCCGAAAAGTGCACAGCTACCCCTTGTCCCCCTTACAGCTGTGTGACACAAGCATCTCAGTAGTGTCCCCTGGCATAGTGTGGTCCCTGCTGTGGAGGACTGAGTGCTGGAGTCACAGCCTGAGGTCTGCGGCACCTGTGCTTCCTAAACACATTCACTTCCTGGGTTGTGGCTGCTCTCTCCATGTGCTTCTGTTCTGTGGCATGCTGATCCAGACACAAAACGAGCCTCTTCCAGTGCCAGGAGCCCCTCCTCTCCAAGGCATGCACACAGTATGGTGGGCTGGGTGGAAAATATGGAGACCACGAATAAGAGTCTTCCATCACATCGCTTCCTGACTTATCAGAAACATCACTTCCTTCTCCTGCCCTCCCACCCCCACCCTCCCGCCCCCGGCTTGGGATTCAGCCGTCCCCCACAGCCTAAGCCCAAGCTCAAGTCAGTGAGCTGCATTCTATCCCTGCCCTTGTCCTGCCCACATGGGACACTTCTCCTATCTCCCCACCCCCACATAGCCTCCCAGCATCTCAGAGTCTACTCTTTACTCCTTCCTCCCCTTTTAAACCTTTTTGCCCACTTCAACGGCATGGTGGAGTCAGAACAGATGGTCTAGAAGTCTGTGAGTATCCACATTTGTGGATCTGTCCATTCCCTTCAACTGGCTAATCAAGAGATAGAGGTAGCAGAGAAACTCCCGGTTTAAAAAAAAAAATAGAAAAGAAATCAGACCAGGCAGAAATAACATTGATGTTTTCCTTATCAGTCTATCTGGTCCTTGTGCTTTATAAAAAAAAAATGAAATATGCACTATAAAGAAAGGTGAAACTGTGTTATAGGGGTAGAGAATGGTATAAAAACATGACACGGACAGAGAATGGTATAAGGTGGCTTTTCTTTTTTTAGTGGATATTTATTTTTTAAAGTTAAATACAGTATTTTAATTATTTGAGAATTTTACATATCCATACAGTGTATTTTTTATCATATTTACCCCCCCACACACACACTCTTCCCTCTAATTCCTTCTAGGTCCACTCCCCCCCCCACTTCATGTCCCCTTTGTGTTTTAAGAGCCCACTGAGTCCCTTTCGTGGTGCCCATATACCCATGGGTGTGGGGCCATCCACTGGATCATGGGTGACCGACCAGGGACCACACCCTAAATAAAACTGATCCTCCCTTCTCTGGGAGCCATCAACTGTCACTAGCTCCTCAGCCAGGAGTAGGGGCCTATACCTGAGCCCTTCCTCTCTCTGGAATGGTGACCAGCTTGATCTTGTGCAGCTTTTGTGAAAACAGCATCCAGAAGACACTGTTTCACTCCAGTCTTTCCTGACCATGGCACAAAGAAACCTCTCTGACGAGATCTGAGAGCTGCATTAATATATGGGTATAGAGAACTGAAGTTGGGAGGCGGTTTGATACTGTGTCCATTGAGCAAAATAATGGTAGTAGGTATACCCCTGGATCCTGTGAGCTCCCCAACCATGAGTTCTTGGCCATATATATAGTACCAGTGCTTCCTCCTGCAGAGTAGGACTTAAAGGCATTCAGAAAGTAGTTGGTTACCTCCTAATATTTGTGCCACGCCTGCACACGTGGGCATATCTTGCCAGACTGGTCATTATTGTAGCTCACAAAGTTCACAGCTGAGTAGCACCATCAGGCACTGTGGAAGCTAGCCAGAAGGGAAAATCTTTCTAGTAAATACCAAGTGGATTTCTCTTTGTCCTGTGACCAACTTGTGTGGTATCTTCAGAAATAAGGTCTGAAGATCAAGTTCTGGCAGACAACCAGAAGCAGTGGCAACAGCCTATATTCTTCAGTGGAGGGTCTCTTGGACACCCTTGACCACAAACACCTCAAGGGCAGGTATCCTATACCTGCACTGCATTTTTTTTTTTTGAGACAGGGTTTCTCTGTGTAGCTTTGCACCTTTCCTGGAACTCGCTTGGTAGCCCAGGTTGACCTCGAACTCACAGAGATCCGCCTGCCTCTGCCTCCCGAGTGCTGGGATTAAAGGCATGTGCCACCACTGCCCGGCTACACTGCATTTTTTATTTGGCAACTTATGCCTTCTGTGGGGGTCCCTTGCAAGCTCTGCTGCTGGAGGCAAAACAATCCGATCTGCAGAGAGGCAAGAAGGAAAACGAGTTTAGCTCAACTTAGGTAGCCAGGCTAGATCAAACGTCTGGAGTCTGACACCAGGCAGTTTACTGTAGACACATTTAAATGTAGTGTAATCTTGGAAAAAAGTTCCCTGATAACAATTATCTCAGTCTATGTGCACAACAAAGCTTAAAGTGTGAGTACATCAAAATTCTTTTGCAAAGTACGTGTGACCTCTACCATGAAGATGGGTTCCACAGCTTAAGGGCTCAGGATCTGGTGTGGTCTCTGACAGAGATAGTGTAGAGGTCAGCAGGCTATGAAGTACATGAGACATCTCCCCTAAAGATGGCTCCTATTGACTGAGAAACAAAACTAAAGATAAAGGCCTAGGGAGGGAGATTCTGGGATGAACAGTCTGAGGGATTTGGGTGAGATCTGGCTCTACAGACAGCAAAGGTCACCAGATCGTTAACAACATCTACTCCCAGCCTTCTGCATGGAAGACAGGAATCCATTTCCTCCACTGAGGAGACGGCCCTTCGTGATTGACATTCCTGGTTTCTCTAGTGCTTATCTGTGACCAGTCATGCCTTCTATGGGGTTCCAGGTTGCTCTTCAAGGCTCCAGGCCTGCTCCAGCCAACGCCCCCACCCCTCTCCACTTAGCCATCTCTCCCCATTACTCTTCTTTCCCCTTTCACATCTTCTGTGGTGGGTGTTGACTTTAATTACATTTGGTCTAAGTGCGAGATGCTCCTCTGAAACACCTTCCTTCCTCAGCAGTGAGCATCTGGCCTGAGAGATGTCAGATGTCTCTCCAGGGCAATCTAGCAGCTGTGGCTTTATGTTTAACATTACAGAAAAATTACTATCATCCTGCTTGAATAGCATACTTGACTAGCACCTATCACATTTCTGAAGGGAACATTTAGAGCGGTGAGGTGGTTTACAAATGTCACTGGTCCAAATGCATCTTAAGAACCTGTGCGACTTGCTGCCTAACCCTCTATTTCTGCCTCTGCCTTCCCAACCCCTACTGATAAGGTGTACCAAAATAAATTAGGGGACTTTGTTCTGCTGTTACAGCACCCTGGGGTCACATAGTTCACAATGACCCAGTTAGAATTTACGAAGGACTAGAAGACTCTGCAAATAAAGCGATGGAAAGCAAACAGACAGTAATGATCCTCATTTGATCAGAACGTGCTACATTCGTGTGTTGATCTATCACACCCTACAAATGAATGCAGTCATTAACTACATAAACTGTGTAAGTTACTTTTCTTGTCATTGACAAAACACCTGACAGGCACGGTTTAATGGAGGGAGGGTTAACTTTGGCTCGCGCTTTCAGGGGGTTCCGGTGCATTGTTGGAGAGGATGGGGCAGATTGGCTGTGGAGCAGTGGCTTGTTCACATGAAGCAAACGGGGAACAGAGATGTTAACTAGGACCAAGGATAGGCAATGCCTTTCCAAGGTCCAACCCTGGCGATCTACCTCTGCTAGGTGGGCACCGTCTCCTAAAGGCACCGTAACCTTCAACGTAGTGCCACAGCTGGGGGCCAAGTCAAAGCACGAGCTGGGCAGTCCAGATTGAATTTATAAGTCATGATAATCCAAAACGTAAAAAATTCAAAGTCAGCCAAGGGAAGGAAGGAAGGGAGGGAGGGAGGGAGGGAGGGAGGGAGGGAGGGAGGGAGGGAGGAAGGAAGGAAGGAAGGAAGGAAGGAAGGAAGGAAGGAAGGAAGGAAGGAAGGAAGGAAGGAAGGAAGGAAAGAGTCAGGGAGGGAAGGAAGGATGGAAACAGAGCTGCAGAGAATTAGGGATAAACAACAAACATCATAGGATTGCTAGTTCTGAAGTTAAAAAGGTGGAAATCATTGAACTGGAATTTGGGTCCTGGCCCCCACTGGTCCTGCTTTGGAGTGTTCTCTGGAGCCCTTGGGGCTTTGCTGTGTGCCCTGGGTGTGCTATTTGATGCTAAATCACCCCAGTGATTTGCAACATACTTTGTCTGCTCTAGTGAGCTTATTAAGATCATGTTCATCTCTTTTCTTTCTTCTTAGGAAAACTCAGCCAAGGTCAAGGGCACTGGATCGTCTCTTTATACCACTCAAATACCACTGAGTATTTGCATTTGGGTAATTTAGGGAAATTATGTGTCATTTTCTTTCCTGGAAAATATGGGGTGTTTTCATAGTTGAGTATAGGTCAGATCAATCTGCCTTGATATAGGAGTTAGAAGATCTGGCCCAGTATGGTGGTGTATGCCTGTAATCCTGACATTCAGGAGACTGAATCAGAAGAGCTGAGAGTTCAAAACCAGCCTGGGCTATGTCATCAGATCCTCTCTGGAAAAAAAAAAAAAGTGAGATCAGCTTTTGAGGCTGAGTGAGCCAGAACAAAACAGAAGAGGTAAATACAGTTACCTGCTAGTTGTAATAAATGATGGTAGCTCAGAAAGAGAAAGACAGGAGAGACATAATGAGAAGAAATCCAGAGGTGGGAAAAGTTACAGCCTCTAAGTGGGGTAGAGAAACAACATACAATTGAAGAATCCATTTGATTAAAGGAATCAACTAGGGAAGAAAAGTAGAAATGGGCCTAAGAAAAAGGGACTTTAGGAGTTGTTCCTTCATGCTAAGGATCAGAGTGTCTCTTGATCCTTTGAACCGTTGAGAGATGCGGTTGAGTGAGCGTTTGCAGGGACCATCAGTTCCACGCTGAGTAGCTCTGGGCAAGTCCTTCAGTGGGATTCTCCAATGTGGCGCAATATGATGTCATAGTGCAACAGATACAGTATTTTACTTTGGTGCTATTCTTTATGTATTGAGTGATGGCTGCTTGTTCATAAGCATCATCTAGTCTTCTCCCAGAGTCCATGAGCGAAGTACATACAAGGGAAAGCATGTTGAGGTGTACCTTGAGTTGGCACTGCTGGGGAACACTCAGCCCTGTTCCTGCCAAGCATAAGCTAATGGTGAGCTGCTGAGGTTAGGGAATCGAGTCACTGTGAATCTGGAATAAGAAATCCTCCAAGACCTAGATGAAGAAATGGAAAGCTAAGCGCTAAGGGCTGGCAAAATGGCTCACCTGGTAAAGACACTTGCCACCAAGTCTGAAAACCTGAGTTCAGTCCCTGGACCCACAGGGTAGAAGCAGAGAACTGCTGTGTTAGCTTTTTTTTCAAGTCTGTTTCTCCATCAAGAATTACAGGACAAGAAGTTGGCACTCCACTGGACACAGGATGTATTGCAGCACACACACCACACAGCACACACACACACACAAAGTCAGAGCCTGCTGAGTAGCACAGGGGCAAGGTCCAGGTGTGTGTGTGTGTGTGTGTGTGTGTGTGTGTGTGTGTGTGTGTGTGTGTACACGCGCGCGTGCAGAGCTTGGCTCCATTTTTCCTTCTTAATGTGAACCTACCAGATGGCATTTAGAGGGACATGTTAAAGGACAGCAGGGACCGTGAAGACAAGGGTGGGGAACCCTTGAGATTCCCACTGAGAGGAAAGCCTGCCAAGCCCACAGCACAGCGGGGGATGAGGGTAGGGGATTAACCTACTGGCTGGGAGTTAGCCCAGAAGTCCACTGGACAGGAAAAGGCTGAGGAAAAAGAGTTCTTTTGGACAAGGGTGGAGGTGGATGTTCTTAGCATCCCCATCTAAGATGGAAGCATTCAGAGGTCTTAGAGGTCAGGCTGATCCCATCCTGAAACTTTTTCTCCAACTACCTAACTCCTGTTGTCCCTTAGAACCTACTCCTGCAAGCTGTCCCCTGACCCCCACATGCTCACCATGGTGCATACCACCCTCTCCCACAAAATAAATAAATGAAAATGTAATTTAAAAACCCCTTTAGGAGTGGGAGGCTAAGTTCATGCCACAAATCAAGATGAACCTGGTCTTCAATTTTTCCATTGCGCGATGAGTCCGGGAATGTCTGATTTCACGGAGATGCTGTATGTAGAAAATGACAGACCTTCCTACATATCCTACTTTATAAGACAACCCTTGTGGGGTTCTGTGGGTATAAAGTATCTGGAGTAGTCAATTCATAGAGACAAAAAAAAAAAACTGTTGTAGGACCTAGAGACAAGGAGCTAGGGGGAGATGTTTAATGAGTGTGGACATTCAGTTTGGGGAAATTGAAAAACTTCCTGAGATGGATGGCGGAGGTGGGTGGATTATACCAGTGTGCTCGATGGCACTGCCTTGGACTCTTAAAAATGATAAATGCTGTGTTAAGTATGTTTTACCCTGGAGGGGGAGGGGCAACTTTCATCAAAGCTCTTTCTGAGCGATAGAATGAAGGGCTAGGGTCACTCCTCTGATTCTGACTTCTTATTCATATTCAGCAGGTTAAAAAAAATGTTGATCACAGTTTGTATTGTGTCTAGATATCAGGAATAAAATGATGACTTTTTTCCCCTGGATGCAGCAGCAGTGCTTGGGGTATTTCCGAATCCTGTAAGATGGCAGCCTGGGAGCTTCAATCACAGTCCACTCCCACTAAGATTATGGGTTTTGGTCTGGGAGAGCTGGGTTCCAGTTTTTCCATTGTTGTTTACTTACTACAAAACATTAGCAAGCTTGGCCGGGCGGTGGTGGCGGTGGCAGCGCACGCCTTTAATCCCAGCACTCGGGAGGCAGAAGCAGGCGGATCTTTGTGAGTTCGAGGCCAGCCTGGGCTACCAAGTGAGTTCCAGGAAAGGCACTAAGCTACACAGAGAAACCCTGTCTCGAAAAAAACAAAACCAAAAAAAAAACATTAGCAAGTTCATCTAACTGCCCTGGTTTGTTTTTATCTATGTACATACAATGAAGAAAATAAAAGTGTCTCACGAAGCTATCACAAGGGTCAGACAAGGTCACGACCTTGACAGCCAGTGCTCCTTGGCAGTGCTGTGTGTCACCGTCTCCCTCCTCCCCCTGTGGATACTTCTCTTTCTGGAACTGTAAAAGCTGGATTCCACCTTGTGGCCCTGAGCCTTTCTGTAATTCCACTCACCACACAGTTTCTACGTCCACTCCAAGTTTGGAAGGAAAAAAAAATGGTTTTTGAACGATGAGTGAATTCCTGTGCCGACATTTAACCAAGACATATTCCAAACCTGGAGCTTCTTGCGAGGTTAAGAAAATGTTGGTCACCTTCTTGTAAAAAAGTGAAATAAAAATGTGCCTGTATCTCCGCTCTTCCCCAGTGAGCTGGAGGCAGGAGTGCCAGGGGGTTGTTACTTTGTGGTGTTTCAATTCCGGGAAAAAATGAAACCAGAAAATAGAGGAGATTTTTCACATTTTTTGTTGGGAAGCTTTTCTTTTTCTTCTTTTTCCTTTTTTCTTTTCTTTGATTTTGTTCTTGTTTTATGATGTCTGCTCCAGCATTGCTTAATACTATGAAAGTCACAGACCTCTGGTCGCACGCAGATATTCAGCAGACTAATCCTGGTTACTGATTCATGGCTTTTTCTTCTGAATTAATGGTTTTAGAGAATGGACTTGAGTCTATTTCCCGTCTGAGACACAACTCTGACTCGGGACAGTCTCAATGAATGGAAAATAATTTGCATACATAGGATTTTTGTGTTTCCTTTTGTGAGTGAGTGTCAATATCAGGTTTCTGTCTGGAGTTATGTGGCCTGGTCCAGTTTGACAACTGACTTTTTCTTTATAAGCAACCAGCCAGCAAGAGGGCTCTTCACTTGTTAAAGAACTTAGTTACTTTGAGTTTTGCATACCACTGCCTTCTTAGCGCTCCTGGCATGGTGAATGACTACTCCTTTGCTAGTCTCCACGTTTCCTCCCCACTCACCTTACTCCCTTGAGACAGCTCCCAGGCTGTCCAGCAATGCTGTAAAACTGAAGCAGAAGCAGCCTTGACCCTGCTGGCTGGCCTGTGGGTTGCTTTCTCCCATGGCTATTCTTCCAGAGAGGAGTCCACAGGCCCTCATTTTCCTAAATCTAAATCTGGATCTATGACTATAGTTAGAATCTCAAGAATCTTCTAGATCTGGGAAGACTGCAGTTTTACATTAAAATTGAATGAGGCCTCACTGCATTCTCTCAAAGAAATGGCCATAAGGATGGTGTTCTCGTCTTCCACACATGTTGCAGATTTGTTTGCTGATATTAAAGGCAAGCACACAGGAAGACACATACCTTCTTTTATATGTAGGCATGTATGATCTTTTATAGTCTTATATATTTATAGATACAATATTTTATAGTGCTATCATCCATATGTATCATCTTATATATATCACCTTTACATATCATCATATATGAAAATTCATCTAGTGTGGACCTCAGAGCAAAAGCATGAGGGAAGACAATGTGGGAATGTGCCGAGACGATCTTTTGAAAAGCCTCCATGATCGAAATGCAACAGCAATCCTGTTGCTCCGGGGTAGCAGAGCGATCGCCTCCTTAGCTCAATTTACAGAATGCTTGTCTAAGCGAAGTTTGCAAGTTAGGGTAAAAGTCAAAGCCGTCACAATGATTCATCAAAAGGAATCGGAACTCAAAGCTTCACAGATGTCGCTCTGGTGAGAGCTGTAGTGACTGTGACCCCCATGCCACAGAAAGGGCTTTGTTCACCCAGTAAGTAGTACAGCAAGTGTCAGGGAAGAGAGCAGTTTCTGAGGTGGGGGTGGGGAGACCCTCTTTATAGTTTTATAATTAAAATAAGCATCCAGGGATATGGTGGTCTGTGTCCAGTTTATGACTTCTCTCCTTTGTTACGCTTCAGACACTCCCCGTCTCCCTATGTCCATGGAGCTAACCGTTAACAATAGCACTGCTGGGACACGTCTCTTGATTGACAGATTTGTTGACTGAGCACTGGGGAATAGAGGTGCTTCCATCTTCGCTTCCGTCTCAGCTTGGAGAGGAAAGCTTGTATATCTTTTGGTGTGCAAATCTGACAACAGGCAATGTAAATATGATAGGCCAGAGAAAATTCTCGTCTAATTAGGAACAGAGCCGATGCAAAGGAAATGGTTTATGTTACTGTAAAAGCAAAAATCTGCCTTTAGTGTCAGATACAGCGGTAAGACCTGGAGGGTTCGCCTTCTGCCCCTGGTGTAAACACGATTCCAAGACGCCTCTGGAAGTCATTTACTCAATTCTTATTTCATATGCATGTTCTGTTCTGGGGTTTGGTGCAGAACTTGATGGAAAGTTATTTTCTTTAAGTGACAGCTTGTTTACAGAAATTCCTTGAAATCTGGATGGTTATTGAAAAGACTGAAATAAATGTTGCCTGCAGCTGCCTGCAGCAGAACTGCGCCACACCTTCCAAAGTGGTCCCATGCCTCACTAGTAAATCATCCAACATCCATAAAGGTCATGGAGACGGCTCCCTTTGTAATACCAAGTATTTATGTTTCTTTTGCAAAAAAACATACTGTGAATCACTTTGGTGTTTTTTAGGTTGAGGGTACATAGTAAATTATTCCAGAATTATGGGGGCCAAATGCCATTCCCTCCAAAAGTTTGTGTAATATCTATTTATCTGAGGGCAGATGACTGCTCTGGATAACCAGTGGCAGACTTTGTCAAGTTAGGTCTAAGTAAACACAGCTGAACGTAAGCCAGTTGGACTACAAGGATTTCTTGAGCTTTGCCAACAGCATATGACCTTGGAGAATGCTGGGGTTTTTTTTCTTTCTTTCTTTCTTTTTTTTTTCTTTTTCTTTTTTTTTAGCTACAATCTGCTTTCAATGGAAAAAAAGAATTCTTTTTGCTTCAAATTAACAAGTGATGATTAGAAGCTTGTTGTGTTCTAATTTTTAGATGCCAGACAAATGAACATGGGTACACGGTACACGCACCAAGCAGAGTCGCCCTCCTAGGGAAAGCTGTCTCCATCCAGGGAGCAGAATATAGCCTGGAGAGCTAGGCAGAAGCCAGCCAAATAGAGTTTGTCTGAGAAAACAAAAGGGGGGGGGCGACCATTTTCATTTGCTTCCTTTGTGCCATTTCAACAGATTAAAATTGCTGTTTCCAAGGGGCACTAGCAAATGAAAGAGAGAGAGAGAGAGAGAGAGAGAGAGAGAGAGAGAGAGAGAGAGAGAGAGAGAGAGAGAGAGAGAGAGCCAGTCCATGAGCATGCCACAGCATGCTTGTTGAGGTCAGAGAACAACTTTCAGAGTTGGTTTTCTCCATGAACCAGGTAGATCCTGGGGCTTGAACTCAGGTCATCAGGCTTGGCTGCAAGCTCCTTTACAGGCTGTGCTATCTTGCTGGCCCTCCAGTTTCCAGCAGAAATTCCCATCATTCCTTTATACTTCCCATGGGTTCCTTTTGTGCCCCTTTAATACACTAATACATGTCTCTGCAGTCCCCTAAGGTTGTCATTTTTCACATAGAATGGAATCCAATATTTAACAAATGTTAGGGCACTTTGTGGTGCATGTAAGGTTCCTTGTGTCAAAGGTGGGACTTTCAATGAGAACCGAGGTAAAAGGTGGATTAGTTGGGATTTGTCTCAAAACTTCTGGCCTGGATGTCAGCCAGATGGCCGGCCCGGTCTTTCCCTCATTTAGGGAAATGGTTTCCTTTCCCTTTACCCTTTGAGTGTGTTTCCTCCTGAGAATAAATGCAGTATGTATGAAGGGGTGTGACTAGTACAGATTTTAAAATAATTCATCTTTCAAGATGTTGGTATTTTATACTTAAAATCACATGTTGAATAATAGTAGATGAGCATATGGGAAAATGTTCAGCTCTTTGTGCTAATGTATTATTCTACAGTGAAACCTTTTATTATTTATGTATTCATTAATCTATTCATCCACCTTCTCCTGGATTTCCACAAAGAAATACCTTAAGAAGAATATTTTCAACTACCTTGTTAAGTAGCCCAGCATCGATTTGACTTTACATCATCATCAATCTCTAATGGTCCATTTATACCTGTGCTTCAAGATCAAGACATGTCATACTCTGGATGGACAGGAACCAAGCACTGTCCTGCCTGCTGTGGAGGGAACCTAGCCTTCTTCCATTCCCTTCGACCTCAGAGAATGGTATTACCAATACCTCATTCTCCCAATGAGTTATCCGAGTCTTGAGAAACACTTTAGATCGCAGTTCCCCTCGGTCATTTAGCAGTTCCCCAGTCAGTCCTCACCCTGCCTTCCCATCTGTACTGCTACTTCTAGGCCCTCCCACCCCCACCCGGTTTCTCCCCCAAGTCCCTTCGAGGATCCTCCCTGACTCCTTGGTCTTACACCACAGCAAGAAGAACCTTCCAGACGTCCAAATCTGATTCCACGTGAATATCCATGGTGTCTCCTGGTACCTTTCAAAGAGAGTCTCCATTCCTTGTGTTGGACACAAAGCCATAAGACCTCGGCGAGTGTTTGCAGACCTTTGCTGTGTCTTGGCACTTGGATAATGACGTCATTGGTTCGGTACACAGCATGAGGAGAGGAGACTGCTTGCTGCTTGGCTACAAGAGCATCATCCTCTCTTGATCCTCATTGCTCCATCCTTTCACATCTTTCTTGGCACTACCTGTCATTCATTTACCAAATGGTCACCAGGTCTGGGAAGAGATCCTTCTGGAATTATTATTTCTAGTGTCTGTCACCACGGCTGGGACACAGCCTGCATCCAGTAAGTGTTTACTGGGTGAACCAATGAACTGAGTACAGAACTGAAGAGAACATAAAGAAAATTCTGACGCACTTGAAAGAATCGGTATCCCGTCCTATTGTTTACTGACAACCAGGTTTTACTTCCTACCATGGGAAACGGGTAGGAATTTTTCCCATGGTAGAAACTGAACCTAGGACCTTCTCATGCCAGGCAATCTCTCTGCCATTGTGAACCCTCAACCCAGGAATATGTTTAATCGTGCCAGTGTGCACAAAAGCAGATTAAACAAATCATGTGGTTATGAAGTGAAATGGTTCACAAAGTATAGGATTTTTTTCCCTGACACTCAACAAAAGATAATTTGTTCTTCACGCAGGCAAGTTCAAATTCATTAGAATATGGTTATATATTTTCTACCAAAACACCAAGCATCCAAAGATGGGAAAAAATCCCAAGGGAGGTCAAACATTCTACCTATTACACAAGGTGAGGGAAAAAAAAAGTGGACTGTCCAGTATAAGACAGCAGGAGTTTTTGATAATCCATGCACTCCTGCTGCAGTCAGAAAGAAGACCCCGAGAGCTGCCTTGGCAGGAAGCAATGGCCCAGCTAAAGCTGTGTAGCTGTGCCTGTATGGTTTGCAACTTGTGAGAGGCAAGTAAAGTACTGAATTAGATCCTCACAAGAAATCTTAGGTTGTTCTCTCTCTCTCTCTCTCTCTCTCTCTCTCTCTCTCTCTCTCTCTCTCTCTCTCTCTCTCTCTCTCTCTCTCTCTGATAAGGTCTTCGTAATTGAAACTTGCTTCAAGCAATTCAGAATAAAAAAATATCAGGCTATATATAGCTCAGTAGCAGAGCTTACCAACATTCAAGAGGCCCTGTGTCCAACCTCTAGTTTTTTTTGTGTTGTTGTTTTAATACAATCTTCTAACATAGTGATTGAATAGTGTGTATGCAAGCTGCTGGTGCAAAGGCTGCTTCAGGCAGGACACCAGATAGTGACCAGCCTGTAATTTAACATACCCATTCTCACTGTCACTGAAGATGCCTTCCTAATGTGTTGCATATTGTGGCTGTTCACCAACCCAAGTGACCTTCTCCAGGCTGCTGCAAAACTGGAGCTGCCATAATTATGCATCATGCCCTTTTGAGAATTTTCCACACTGCAGCTGCCTAGACATAACATGGCTTAGACAACACAAACTACGAAGAACTGTTGTGTTTCCTATTATCTGTTCCATTTCAAGGTAAATCTTCAACTTTTGCTGCAAAACCCAGCAAAGGCGAGTGTAGAATGGCTTTTTGTCATTATGGGATGCTCGGTGGCTTACAGAAATTATTGCTGATTTTCACAACCATCCCAAATGTTTGCTCTTCTCACACCCTTTGCACACGTTTAAAAAGTGAAACCAGTGCAATTAAGCCACCTAACCCAAACCTCCAGCACATAAGCAGGGGAGCTGGGGATGGGGGCTGGGGCTCGCTGGCCCTCTCTGTCCTCCTTTCAGTGTACCTCACTGTTTCAGGAGGAAAGTCCAGTGGACGTACCCTCATAGGAGTTTGTAGTTGCTATCGGCCAACAGGTTTGTCCCATTCAAGATAAGCCAAGCAGAGCCTTGGGTCCCACTAGGGGGTGGCTTTAGAAACCTGAGTCATTATTTCCTTCCTCTGTGTCTTAGTAAAGATGAAATTAGCAGAGTTTCCACGTGGGTATTTCTTCAATTAATCCTAACCTGTGGCTTCAAGGCAGCAGTCCCGCCTTGTCCATGCAGAATGGGTTCTGAGACCCTCAGTGTCTGGAAGCATGGGTTCCATATATACAGACATAGCAGTGATAAAGCTTAATTTGTAATTGCACAGTAAGAGACTACTATAATAACTAATAATAGAACTGAATAAGTATAGTGATATAGTGATAAAATATTATTTCGCCTTTAGAAAATGTTTAGTCTTTTAAATGTCGTGTGTGCCCATGTGTGTGACTGTGGTATATTTGTGTGTGGTATGTGTGTAAGTGTGTGTTCAGGCATGTGCCTGTGCAGAGGCAAGAGGAGGACACCGCATGTCTTCCTCTGTCACCCCCCACCTTGAAGCAAGGGTGGGGCTGGCGGCCAGCAAGCCACAGGGACCCTCTTTTCCCTGCCCTCTGCAGTGCTGGGGTGGCAGCTGTGGGCGCAGCTGTGCCCGGCTTCCTTTTCCCTGAGTTCTGAGACGTGAACTCACACCCTCGTGCTTACACGGCAAGCTCACACCCTTTCCTAGAGAGCCGTCTCCATCTCTCCACTGTCACGTGGCGGTTTCTCTCCTTGGCATCCGGATCCTCCATGTCAGTGCTCTCGCGCTCCATTATAACGTCAGATAGAGGTTCCCGGAGCGCAGCGCTGGGGGACTGGGCTATCTGAGTGTCCAGGGCAAATAGAGACAGTGTAGACACCCTGGAAATGGGGGGCAGCCACCTCAGGTCCGATGGAGTGAGATAGCATCATACTGCTCAGAACGTTATATACCTTGACCTACTAGTGCCTGTTTCTGGAATTTTCTAATTAATTTGGGAAGAGTGAGGTTGACCGTGGGTAACTGAAGCTGTGGACTGTGAAACCATGGATAACAGGGGACCACACTCACTCCTGTAGCCCACTGACAGAGGCTTTCAACACTTGCTCCTCACTAGCTCCTGTTAAACTCTTCCTTTCCTCTTTTATGTTCTAGGCAACTTCCCAACCAATTTGTCTAATAATCTGTGTCTTCTAAGATGACTTCAGAACCTCTGGAAATGCACTGTAAATCGGCTGAATAGCGTATCTAGTTACCTAGGGCTTGGGAACGGTGAGACCATGTTTCCCCCTGGAAAGCCTCACCGTCCACCTCCTCTCCCCTCCCGCTATTCCTGTCGTATGCCGACACTGAGTAACTGAGCTTAAGTGATGCCCTGAGGCCTGAACAATGGCTCGCTTCTGTGGTTTTTTTAATGTCTTGTGTGGGACTCCCACTGCGGGTGGCCTGGGAAGGAGCCTTTCTCCTGTGTCTGGTCGACGACTTCGGCTTCATGAACTCTCTGCTTAGCCCATGTGCAAACACTTTGCCAAACAGTGGCAAATTCCCGCTGTATGTCAACTAGGGCTGTGTCTAACTAGACAGGCGTCTAAATTAATGGAGACCATCATGAGCAATGGTGCTGGTGGGTGTTTCTAGGCTCAGGGATCCCCACAGCTCATAGTTTCTTCTGAGAAGCTATTCAGTCATCCTGGCTTTGCCTGTACAGACCGCTCTTGCTTCCATCCTCTGGGTGATATAGACGTGGACTAAGACAACCATATTCTACTAGGAAGGGGGCTTTGGAGTCTTACAAAGAATGTATGACTTTCCTGGCTGTTACTACACACAAACACAAGAAAATGTGTTTGTCCTTCTATGACGAAAATATGTCATCTGTTTACTCCTGTGTGTGAGAGCCGGGCTCTTTTGTTTAATACTTGATTCAAGGAAGTGACTTCTATTGGCTTCACATCACTCATTCACTATTTCTGGATGTCTTAGCAGTTTACATGGATTTGGGACTGTGAAATTTGATTTTCAAACCACTCTAGAGTATATTCCATCACCAGACCCCGAAACTATGAGGATCTGATTTGTCCTGAAAATATATTTCCGTCCCTGTCTCTATCTCTCTGTCTTTCTCCATGCTTCTCTGTCTCTGTCTGTCTGTCTCTGTCTCTGTCTCTGTCTTTGTCTCTCTCTCTCTCAATTCTAATTTATTCTGCCCATATACTCTGTGCTCTATGCCATCCATTGGAGCATTTCCAACCTACAAGGAGCCACGCCATTGAGGAAAATTGACTCTTCCTCTCCCAGCAGCTTCTCTCAATTGCCACAGCTAGGGGTGGGACTTCATGCCCACATCCCCTCTCCATGTCGGGAGTTTGTCTGGCTTGAACTTGCATAGGTCTTGTGTATGCTGTCAATGCTGTGTGGTTATTTTGTAATGTTTTATAATGTCTTCTATCACCATAGAATTGCCCTCATAAGTTAGATTCTTAGAGTTGCTGTGTAGAACTGTATTAGTCACGATTCTCTAGAGTAACAGAACTTACAGAATTGAGATTTGTTTGTATAGAGAAAGGGGATTTATTAGAATGACTCTCAGGCTGTGTGGTACATCTAATCCAACAGTGGCTGCCTATGAACGAAAGGTCCGAGAATCCAGTAGTTGCTCAGCCCATAAGGCTAGATGTCTCAGCCAGTCTTCAGTATAGGCAGGAACTCTTAAGAAGTAGGCTTTGCTGGGCGGTGGTGGCACATGCCTTTAATCCCAGCACTTGGGAGGCAGAGGCAGGTGGATCTCTGTGAGTTCAAGGCCAGCCTGGGCTACAGAGTGAGTTCCAAGAAAGGTGCAAAGCTACACAGAGAAACCCTGTCTCAAAAAACCAAAAAGAAGCTAGTGAGGCAAGAGCAAGCAGGCAAAGAGCATTGTCCTTATGTAGACTTCTGGCAGAAGGTGTGGTCCAGATTAGAGGTGTGTCTTCCAACCTCAAAGATCCAGATTAGAAGTGGATCTTCCCACTTCAAAGTAAGCAAAAATTCTTAACAGGTATGTCCCTCCACTTTGGGGCTTTATTTAATTACAGATGTAGTCAAGTTGACAACCAGGAATAGCCATCACAGGAGCCCTGTTGCATTAGACTTGTGTCTTATTTCTGGTAGACCATTAGAAGAGATGGTCTTAGCACAGGATGGCCCCACTTGCCCTGGTGGAGGAATAAATTCAGCCCACCTTTGGACCAACCCTCCAAGAGTCACTCAGCTCTCACCCCTGTCTCTGGAATCTTTAACAGGGGCTTTTCTGGATTCATTCTCAACAATTTGGTCACAGATTGCAAAGAAAATAAGTGTATTTTTCAAGTTCTGCCAGCTAGAGTGTTCAGTGTCCAGGCACTGGCATCTAGTGAAGGTTGTCTTGCTGCACCATCCCATGGCAGAACCCAGGAGGGCAAGAGAGTGTGAGAGAGCAGAATGAAGGGATGAACACATCTTTTCTGTGGAAGCCCACATCAACAATGACTAGCCTACCGATCCATCCAGGAGGACGGAGCCCTGGAGACCTAAATCACCTCTTCAAGTCCCCACCTCCCAGCAGCGCTGCATTAGCAGTTAAGCTTCGATAGTAGGAGCTTGAGGGATCATTCCAGCCACCACAGTGCTCAGCCCTGTGGTTCCAGATGATAATAGCTCACTCGTATTCAAAATAGAGCAGCAGCCTGGATAGGGACCACTCAGTCTACCATCACAGCCAAATCTAGTATCTCAATCCCTCTGCTCTGTGCCCATGGCTTTAGGCTCAAGAGCTGCCAAGTTGATTTCATGGTGCTGCAAGAACGTTTCCCAGGGAAGATGTGAACAAAAGTCTACTCCTCCCAGGATACCAACAAACCAAAGTCAACCCAGTGAATCAGTGAGTTTATTGGGCTCACAATAACAAGTATTAAGGGTGACTTAAAGGCGTTAGATGACCCCAAATACAACTGCATCACCAAAAAGTCTCACCCTAGCATGGATGATGACTTCCCTGAGGTTGCATGGATAGAGTTCCTCTCCCCTTGAACTTCACCCTTTACATTTCTGTCACCTCTCAAGGCTACAGGATCATACCCAGCTGGAGTTGAATTACATACAGCTGGAAGGGAGATGTAGGAAGGAATGGCTTGAATCTCCAAAACAAGGGGGAGTGGTTAAATGACTCCCCTCAACCCCTCCTCTTATGATGGGGAGATCAACAGGTGGCATACTGAAAGTCTTTCAAGAGTACTCAGAGCTGCTCTGTTGCCATGGAAAGCCTGACATGTTTAGAGGACCATGTTCTACAACACAGGGCAGTTCCACCCACATTATCTTGACCTCTTCAGAGACCAGATAGTCCCAACTCCCTCTCAGGGATGCCACAGAAATAACAGAATAAAAACAACCTTGTGGGCTCAGTGGGTAAGAGTGCTTGCTGCATAAACATGAAGACCTGAGTTTGAATTTCCAACGCTCACATTAACAAACCAGACGTGGATGAACGTGCCTGTAATTCCAGTGCTGTGGGGACCAGAGACAGGACAATCTCGGAGGCTTGCTGGCCCTTGCCTAGCTCCAGGGCTTCAGAAGGAGACAGTCTTAAGAGAAGGCAAGGAGTTATAGAGCAGGACAGCTGATGTCCTCTGGCCTCCACGCACCCATGAGGTCATGTGTATTCATATGTGGTATATCACACATACCACACACACACATTTATAAATATATAAACATAATTATTTTTTTTAAAAAAAGTAAAAACATTCCTGTTTTCAGAACCTTATCTTTGTGTCAGTTGAAAAAGAAACAGTGTTCTGTTCTTCGGAGACAGGAAGGGCCAAGTAAAATAGTCAACCGAGGGCAGCAGAAACAGTTGACTTTGGTTTACAAAAGCTGATTATCCTCCCTAGAAAGAATCTGTACTTTGAGATCCCATGTGGATTATTGTCTGTTACCCTGTTTTCCCATAGGAAAGACAAAATAATAAAATAGAAGACCTATAAAAATAAAATCCCCACCATCACTACAATATAAAGCGGAGCCAATGTGTTCCATTTCAAAACACAAATGCAGACTTTGCAACAGTCTGTTACCATGACTACACCAATTAGAAGACCTGTTGAGTAAGTATTCTGCAGTGTAATGATGGCTTGGATTCTTTGATTCTGAAATTTGTATTACTAATGACTTCCTGTATAAGATACCATGGCACAGAAAAAAATTATAATAATAGAGCAAAAGTTATGCAAAAGGGGTGGATTGTTTGCCACCCAGAGAGCATCTTCTCTGTTTCCACTCTGTCCATGTATAAGCAAAGGCCAATGGGAATGTGTGTCTTTGCCCTCCCCTGAATGTACACCCTTCCAGAACTGCTAGAACTGCAACCCACACTAAAGCAAAATCAAGAACATAATACGTTGTGCTCAGGCTTAGACTGAGAACCCAATAACGATTTTTTAAAATATCGAAGAAATGCTGTTGCCATGTGTTGCCACACTCGAGAGGAGGCCCAGAAATTCCTGCCTGGTTTGACTAAACGCCTGCCCGTGCTTCAGATTGCAGCCCTGGTTTCCCACTGGGCCTCCCCTGCCTTCCCTGTCCGGACTCCTGAGGTATTTCTTCCTGTCAGCACCGTCGGTCCCAGAGATAGGACCCAGGGATCTGCCTTTTGGAAACACCCCACCCCCTCCTGCTGCTGGAGTTTAATTCTCTTCTCTATAAAATTCCGATAAAATGGACAAGCTCTGAGGAAGACAGAGGAGACCCAAGAGCAGTCTGGGCACCTCCATGGATGTGGGACAGCCCTGTGCCTCGCAAAGCTGGCTACAGGGCAGCTCCTAACACCACAGCCCTAACTCCATACAGTGCCTCTTCAGGGAGCTCAGCTTTGGGTACCTTGTCCATCTGCCAGGCAGTCCTAGGAGTGAGTTGTTATCATCACCCCACTTTACAGGTGAGAAAGGCAGGCACAGCGTGTGTAAATAACTCACCTGATGTCACTCACCTGGAGAGTCTGCTCATTCTTTTCATGTGATCCCAGTTCAAATCGTGTGCCTTACACAAATGATTGCAAAGAATGTGGTTTGTTGCCTATAAAATGCTTCAGCTAGGCCAGCAAGATGGACCAGTGAGTAAAGGTGTTTGCCTGCAACCCTGATGGCCTGAGTTCAATCTCCAGGATACATATGGTGGAAGGCAAGAATTATCTACAACAAGTAGTCCTCTGACCTCCACATGTATGCATGTAAACACACACACACACACACACACACACACACACACACACACACACATACACATACACAAATGTAATAACGCTTAAAAAATGTTTTTGCTTCTTCAAGACCAGCTTGTTAGGTTAAAGCAACTTACTTCCTATATTTTTTTTAGAAATTCCCTGTGTTCTAAATTTAGATGGTAAGAGTGCAGTGAGCTCTGTATGCCACTGTAACTCAGTAGATGTTGTTTTGATTCAAATTCACTTTTAATTGATTCATAACATAAAAATTGCACACAGTTATAGGGTACTATGTGATAACTGTACATTTAGAATGCAGTCAGTGTATATTCTAGTTAAAACTCATTTTTATTTTTTTAACTGACACACAAAAACTTAACAATTGTATCTTTTTAGGGTGTACCACATAGTGGTTGTGTTACTTAGTAAATGACTAGGAAGGAACATAGTCAAGTATGGCTGCTAGGTGTAGCTTTAGCCAGAACAAGATATCTGCCACACAAGTGCAGGACTGGCTCTGATTTGCACAGGCACACTCGTCCCTTCTTGTAGCTAGAGCTTTCCTGCCTTGCCCACAGTCAGGACAAATCTCTATCACCTGCCAGTCCCACAGCCACTCAGACCCAACCAAGTAAACACAGAGACTTATATTGTTTTCAAACTGTATGGCTGTGGCAGGCTTCTTGCTAACTATTCTTATATCTTAAATTAACCCATTCTATTAATCTATACCTTACCCCGTGGCTCGTGGCTTACCGCCGTCTTCACATGCTGCTTGTCATGGTGGTGGCTGGCAGTGACTCCTTCTCCCTTCCTGTTCTTTCTTTTCTCCTCTCTGTTAGTCCCGCCTATACTTCCTGCCTAGCCACTGGCCAATCAGTGTTTTATTTATTGACCAATCAAAGCAATTTGACATACAGACCATCCCATAGCACCTTCTTTTCCAGGGGCTTTCATTTCTGCCTGCTTTGGGATGTACAGCCCCTGGCAAAATTTAGAATGGGTCCCTCTATTAAGACAGACTCAAGGTAGGAAGGATTTTTCAGTGTTCTTTTGGTCAAAATGGGTCACAGAAGGCCACTTTATAGAGGCTGTCTGACCTCTAGCCACAGCTATCACACAAGGCAGTGACCTCACCTTTGTGCATAGCTTCTTTTCACATTGATCCTTCAGTGTTATCAGAAGCAATTTGGGGAGGGCATCTATGCAGCACAGTGTAAGCATGAAGGTCAGAAGATGCCCTCAGGGGTCAGTCCTCATCTTCTGCTTTGTTTGAGACAGGGTTTCTGTGTTGTTTGCTGTTTTGTATAACAGGCTAACTGACCACTAAGCTCCTGGGAATTCTTTTGTCTCCATACCTCCCTTCTAGCCATAGGAGTGCTAGGATAACAGATGTGTGCTGATGTGTCCATCTTTACTTGAGAATTCTAATTCCAATCTTCATGTTTGCATGGCAAGTATTTTTTTTTTGGTGGGGGGGTATGGCCTTCTGTTTTTCATTTCATGTATATCTTCACTCTTGTTCAGTCTTTACATGCTGTTTCAGATTTAAAAGCTGAAAAGACCAGAACCTAAAGGTCAAAATGCAGGAACACAGATTGCTGCTGGGCTAAATTCAGTTTTAAGATTCATGCTGGGCTAAATTCAGTTTTAAGATTCAAGTTTATCCAGAATGTTGAAGTGCATTTGGAATATAGACAGGTTGGTGATAGAGTCCATCTTGTGTCTAAAACTTATTTTTTTCCTTTTGTAACAAATATAGCAGTTGAACTGTAAATATAGCTCAACTGTCATTTGCTATTTTTCTGAAAGAGCCAAGATGTCTGTGAACGTTGTCTTTTTATTGTGTCGTTTCTGGTGTTAATGCAGTCAGACAGGTTTAACCCCAAGATCCCGCAGTCTGAAGGATCGTTTCTGGAGATGGTGATGTGAGGAATTTGAACTCCCTGGCAACAGGGTGAGCCAACTCAGAGATACACTGCAGTTCATATATCAGAGGAAAAATACTTTTTGATGGTTTTTCAGAGATACTGAGGAGTTTGAAAACGCAGAGGGAGCCCGACGTTCCAGCCCGTTTCCAGATTATTGCAAGTGAATATTTTTCCATCTAAAAGGTTTTTATTTTGCTAAAGAAAGCCATATTAGAAGTTTGTGGCCTAATGTCATTCAGCTGTGTGTTTATTAAACAACATTATCCTTCTAGAACTGCAGTGGGCAGCTGTAAGCTTGCTCTTGTGGGGAACAGCCCTTGTGCTATGGAAGAGCACGGAGGACGAAGACCAGTGTTAACACCAAGGAACAAAACTAAGAGCATGCGGGCTTCAGAACCAGTCGCCCACTTTGTATGCAGAGTGGGCGCTTTTACAGACAACAAGCGCTCCTGAGACACACGGGCACACAGGAGCGATTCATGCGGAGCTAGGAAGTCCTTTTCTGAGACTTGGCTGGAAACCTAGCTTTCATGCATGAAGCATTTTGGGTAGCATCTCCAATATTCCCCTTGAGAAAATGAAGTAACAAAACCCATCAGACACCCGAGGTCAGCAGCTCTTTAATGTGGCTCCAGGGCTCGCTGTCCTGGCGTGCTGTGGTGTTCTGGCACAAAAGAGCAACGGCAGCGCCATCTTTGTCTTTGAAGATGATAGATTCCACACACTTAGTTCATTAATCTGAGTTGATGGGCTTTGCCTGGAGTTAAATATTCTCTCTTTACCCGGTGGTTTTCATATTAATCTCTAAACAGTACTGATTTTCTCAGTGACTGCCTTCAACCCCACTTATAGATGTAAAAGAATAAAGTGAGATAGGAAGTTAGCATTTTTAAAAATAAGGACCTTTATAATAACATATATATATATATATATATATATATATATACACACACACATACGTGTGTGTGTGTGTGTGTGTGTGTGTGTGTGTGTGTGTATTTGAATAGCTTCTGATATTTTACAAAATATTGTCATGTGGCTTTGATAACCACCCCCATGAACCCGTGGTCCATTTTCTGAATGAAAAAGCAGAGTCACAGAAAAATCACGCACCTGGTGAGCCCCCAGACAGCAAGAAAGAGAAGGGGTCCAGCTGTGCTATCGGGTGAGTCCAGGCTCTGCCCCCATGTTACCTAGTGTCTCTGCGCCCTCCTCTAGACCACCCTCATAGCTACTACAAGAAGCCAAGCAAAGCGGCCATCGACCGTCTCCGACCTCCTGTCTGGTCACCCACCAGCCCCTCCCTCCCACAGACTGCATTCAAATCTTCAAAGCCAAGTCGCAGACTGGGAGCTCTCAACTCAGCAAGGGTGGGGCAACCTTGGAAGGGACGCCTGTGCAGAACGGCTTCCCATCCAGAACACTCCAAATGCTTAGTGGAAGACTGAGAGTGAACCGAAACTGTGTCATTGGAGGACACTCTGTTTATTTTAGGGGATTACTTGGAAGTCACAAATCCCTGCACTTTTAACCTGCCAGTCCAGATAGGTGAGAGCAGGATGGCTGTGCGTCCTAGGAGAAAAAAGACAACCAGGAATAATGGAGCCAGAGTAGTTGTGCATTCCACCAGCCCGGCAGCCAGGAGAATGGACAAAGATCGCCCAGCAAAATCCCATGTACTCTGCTCAATAGTGAAAACCTTTTAAGGCTACCGTTCCCCAGTAAGGGGCTAAGCAGCATAATTATGGGGCTACCACAGCGTGGGTGCTCCTGCAAAGAGAATGATGCTGCGCATTGTTGTTAATGGTAATGCTATGCCGTCCCTGGAAGTTTTGACAAGTCAGGGTTCCTCATCCAGGTGAAGAGTTCTTTACCATGAGCCCGCATAGAGGAGTGCGGCTTCTAATTTTTATATTCTGACGTGACCCACAGGGGATGATGCATTGACAGAAGGCCGCTGAGGTGGGGATCCTGCAGATCCAGGCCATCTGGGCATCATTAGCCTTCGCTGGAGCCAGCCCACATGAGAGGTAGCAGGAAGGAAAAGGATGCTGGGCCAGATGTGGGAGCCATGCTAAGGGAAACACTGGCTCAATGTTTGGAAAGATTTTTCCTCAAACTCTTAAACGATTTTGGAAGCCACCTAATAGTAGCCCTGAGATGAATAATTTAGCTGGAATATTGCAAGACAGTGGTGTGTGTGTGTGTGTGTGTGTGTGTGTGTGTGTGTGTGTGTGTGTGTGTTAGATCCATCCATAAAGATGAGATTGGTTTCATTTTCTAATTCTCACTAATTAGAAGGTTTCCAGTGGGCCCCACCCCACCGCTGGCTCACAAAGTCCAGATACCTCAGGACTCTTCCAGAGGCAACAGACTCGCTAGTGACCCAGAGTCACTCCTCTCCTTGTGAAACCAAGTTTTAGGGGAAGGCTCTCTTGGGACCGTTAGAGGCAGTCTAGCCTCCAGCGATGAGTGTTACACTGGTAGGTGTTTTCATTCTCTCTCTTCCTTGTTGGGCAGATATCATTTCAAATAATTTCCTTGGACACTGCAGAAACTCCATCTGTCCCCGAGAGAGGATGAACCACAAACAACGTCTTCTTCAAGTGGTGGGACAAGGGCTCTCCTGCGGTGATTTCACAGGGATTCCGTCTGGGCTATAGGAAAGTGATCACAGGGCTCTCATAGCTCCTAAAACGTCACTCCAATTAAAACCTGGGAAGCTGTGGGGGCTTGTTTAAATTTCCTTTACTGGGGCTTAGACAGATGCCTTGATCACAGATCAAACCATAGAGACAGAAAGAAAGTCTTTGTTGTTGTCCTTGTGTCCCTGGCCTACAGGACTATCAAAAAGTACGGAAAAAGACTTGGATAGTGTGTGTGTGTGTGTGTGTGTGTGTGTGTGTGTGTGTGCGCGCGCTCTTGTGTTTTTGGATTTTGTGTATTTGGATTTTGCTGGTTCTGCAGACAGAAGCCAGGGCCTCGTGCATGGCAGGTGAATCAGTGTTTAACTCATGTCTGTTCCGTAGCCTTTCTGGCTAGTGATGCATTAGGCTCACTGGAGTCCCTGCAGGTCCTTTGATCGAAGAGATATTGGCATAATGGAAATCTGTAGCTGCAAACATGACCTTCAGTGCTAGCTGACTCAGAGATGAGTCTCACAGTCCCCACTTCCTGAGTCCCTTGCAAGTTCTTGGACCTTCTAAGCTGCAGTGTTATTTGTGAATAAAGGTGTCGGTGCCCAGTCTTATCAGGTTATTGTTACCAGATAACATTTGGAGAGTTCCTGGAATAATGCCTGACATCAGCATAAGCAGTCAATAAACATGAGTTGTTATTCTAAACAATTCTCTAACATCCGGGTTCTCTTTCTTCACATTCTAGTTTAAATTGGATGGAGGTGTCTTTTGAGCTCTTCTAACCTACTTCTGTTCCTCCCATGTTTTGCACCTTGGGGAAAGTCGAACAGTGAACTATTCCTTAGAGTGATACAGGATAAGAAAAAGCAGAAGCTAGGTGAGGAAGAGGGCTCTAAGACATGTACTGATGAGGTAGGGGCGATGGCTCAGAGGTTACGAGCACTGACTGATCTTCTAGATGGACCTAGCTTCGATTCCCAGCACCTACATGGTGTCACACAACTGCCTGGAACTCCGGTTCCAGAAGGATCTGAGGCCCTTCTTCTGCTCTCTTCAGGTACCTGGCACACACATGATACACAGGCATGCATGCAAGAAAAACACAAATACAGACAAAATAAATTACGTTTAAAACTACACGTACAGAATATCCTGTTTAAAACAGGTGAGTGATTATGGCTTAGAAGGCCATCTACCCTGTTCTAGTTTGTCTTCTGTGGCTGTGATAAACATCATCTGGGAAGGAAAACATTTATTTCATCTTGCAGGTTATTTAGTCCATCACCAAGGGAAGACAAAGCAGGAAACTAGAGGCAGGAACGGAAGCAGAGAGCATGAAGGAACACTGGTTCCTACCTTGCTATCCAATCTTGCTCAACTTGCTTTCTCCTACATCCCAGGACCACCTAAGGGTGGCACCACTCACAGTGGACTGGACACTCCCACATCAATCATTAGCCAAGAAAATGCCCATTGGGCAAACATACCCACAAGCCAACCTGATGCAGGCAATTCCTCAGCTGAGCTTCCCTCTTCCCAGCGACTCTAGTTTATGTCAAAACTAACCAGTACACGAATGTTACTATTCGGCCTAAATATCCTATCTTAATTCTATTTCACACCCTTCCCCGTGTTTTCTATAGCGAACGTTTATTACTGTCTTTCTTTTTCATATGTGAATACTAAATTCATTTATTTTTGTCTACAATAAGTGGAATAAAAATACGACCTGATTCAATCGACTAGCTATGAGAGCAAAAGCACTAGTGTGCAATTTATGCATAGTAAATTATTTTCTTTCTCTAGAAATTACTCAGAATGAAACCTAATCATCGGACGACTTACTCTGGAAAATCTCAAACTGCAGTAGGGAAAAGTCGCAATTAGAGCTGCAGTTAGAGCATGCCCTCTATCCCAGTGTTCACACATGTATTAGTCTAGTCTTATGATCCAGAATCTTTTAGGTTCAGGGCTCAATAAATATTATGACATAGCCTTTCCCTATTGCATTGCTTCCTTGTTAGGTAAAAATAAGAAAAGTTATTTTTTAAAATTACACTTATTTATTTATGTGTATGTTAAGTGAGGGGGCGGGGGGTAAGTGCCATGGTGCAAGTGTGGAGGTCGGAGGAAAACCCAGGAGAGTCTGTTCTCCTTCACCCTATGAGTTCTGGGTTCTAACTCAGGCTGTCAAGCTTGGTGGCAAGCACCCTTACCACCTGAGCCATGTTGCTGGCCCAACCTGACACCTTTGTGGAAGCCTAGCATTCAGACATTGGGATTTACGACTTGCTTTAGGTCCTTCCCTGCACGGACATGAAGCCAGGTATGACAGGTGAGGTAGATACTGTCCTCTGTCATCTTAGAATATAAACCACAGCTTCCTTTCCCCCACCCACCTGGTCCAAGTGACTGCTTTGCTGTCCTCTGGGCAGAACAATTTCAGTGGCTCTCCTTCCTTCCTTCCTTTTCCCCACCTCCTCCATTCCCCAGTTTCCTGTCACTCATTCCTCCCATGTTAATTTAGAGAAATGTCGCTGTGCGATTTTCACATGACTTAATGTGAAAAATAGTCACGCGCTTAATCTTCCTTCATTTGGTTTACATGCTAGGGGCGCAAGTCCTCTTTCGTGAAACACTTAACAGAGCATTTCCAATTTAAGGATTTATTCATTAAATTTGAAAGACGTGCCACAGAGGAGAAAGATTTGGCCATACTTTTGTCACTTTAGGCCCACAGATGTTATTTTAGGAATTTACCTCCCAATTAGTACGCTTCTAAGCGGCATGCCTGACGGTCGAAAGGCCCCCTGACTCCCGAGCTCTGTGCTCAGGCAACCTGAATCGCTGTGCAACCTCGTTTTCTGTATAATTGTTCCTCTGCTGAACTTTCTAAGGAAACACTCGTCCAAAGTGAGGGTAGCCCATCCTTAAGTTTCAACATGCTTTGAGTTTCACAGCATCCAAGATTTTCCTAACTGCCCACCTCTTTTATTCTTTCCTTTTCTTTTTTGGTCTTAAAACACACTCTTTTGGCTGGTTCAATAAGCAGTTCCTGCCAACCAATTGCTTTTATGGTAATTGACAGCGGAGCTGATTTTTGGAGCCTTAGAATCTAAAAAGGCATTTTAGCTTAGACTTTGGGGAAGCTGAGCCAAGCTACTTGCAGAGCGAGATGCCACTGAGCAAATGTCGGTGGTCAGACCCTGATCTGTGAGTGCTCATGTTCTCTGCCAGGAGCCTGCCCCACATCTGCAGCCTGGGCCTCCGCTCTCTTCTGACTTTCAGCAGTATTGATTCTGCACCTTTACTTCTCCTGTCTGGAACCCCTGGTACTCTGACCAGAAGAGAGCCCGTAAGACCAGCTGTCATGGGTGGGCAAGTGTGACCTGAGCATCATGACCACCAGTGATGGGGGACAACATCCCCAAGGCTCCTGAAATACTGACTGTGGGACTGTAAAGAGAACTAGCTCAACTAGAAAAGAGGAAGCAAGTGTTCGCTTTGGAGGAAAAAAGTCAGAGCATTTAGTAGCACCATCCAGTGCTGGCTGTGGATTGTAAGCTTGCTGAGCTGTCCTCAGATGGTGTCAGTCTCTAAAATAGCTGGGACGTCCCCAGATCCCATCACAGCACAATAAATAGAAGTCCCCGAACTAGCAGATTTTAAGAGTTCTTGCTTTCCAGAGAATGCACAAATATTTCCAAGAAGAAGGGGGTTGCTTATGAACTTCCTTCTGTGGTTCATCTGGGGACTAAACTCATCACTCCTCAGGGGTGGGTCTAGAGTGAAATACACTAGGAAGCCCCAGTACTAGCCACACAAGAAGCACGCCCCTTTAACATCAGTCGTCTATGTTCTAAACTCAAGCCATCCTAAAAGCAGAAAAGCTTCCAAGTGATGACAGTCAGCCTTTGCAACTGGTCTGAAATCCTCAAGAGTGCACTTTGGGACCAGTTTAACCCTGATAGAACAGCTGTCTCCCAGCTATGCCAGCTCATGCAGGTCTGCCTCTGTCTTCAGAACCAGTCTGACCTTACAACACCAAATGTACCCACGTGCCTTAATAAAGTGTAAAGTTCGCTCTTGGGACCCGTGTATAGGATGTCATTGTACCATTTGTTTAAAAAAAAAATAGGGGCTAGTGAGATGACTCATTGGATAAAATCACTTGTCATACAAGCAGAAGTTCAAGTCCTTGCCAGGCACATAGTGGGAACATCTGTAATACCAGCGCTCCATGGGGAGCTAGGAGGTAGAGACAGAAGAAACTTTGGAAACTGGAGGAACCAGCTAGTCAGGATACAGGACAGTGAACAAGGGACTCTACTTGGAACAAGGCAGAACCAACACCTGAGGTTGCCCTGTGACCTCTTCCTGAGCTCTATGCAGCATGAGCACACACATTCACACCCACAAATGTGCACGTGTATAGAGTCATTTACACACACACACACACACACACACACACACACACGAGAGAGAGAGAGAGAGAGAGAGACAGACAGACAGACAGACAGACAGACAGACAGACAGACACAGAGACACAGAGACACAGAGAGAGATTTGTGAAACTAATTAGAATGCCCAAACACGGATTTGAGTGTAGGTTTTTACACATCAGAGATATTTTTATAGGCACCAAAGTGGAAAGCACATCCATTTCTAAGCAAGCAGAATTTCATAACTTCACAGCCTGCTGCCAGAATCTCCTTTCTCTGTGGCTTGACATTAAGGAGCCAGCCACTGTGGGTGCCAGCCACATCTAGCCACTCTGGGGCTGAAGAATATAAGGCTTCCTCCTCATCTTGGGGGACCTCACCTCCCTCTGCATGCAGGCGACACCATTTCAGGATTCTGCATCACCTTACATGTCTGACAGCTCAAGCGTCCTGCTTGTGGGCAGTCACCGCCCTCAGCTGACCTGTCAGGTGGGAAGCCACATTCTGGTCCCTTCACCGGTGGGAAGCGGTTCAGCTGTAAACTGGAGCATCAGAACACGGTCTTTTCTGATTTCCCTAATGTCTGTACTTAATGGAACTTAGCCTGCCTCTGACAAATCTTTCCATTGACAGGCCATCCCATAACCTATATCTTTACTTTTGGCAATAGCTGTGGGAAAAATTGATCAAAGACCAGAATATTAATTTTCTGTTTCTGTCTCTCTCTCCTCTCCCCTCCCCCACCGCTCTGCTTCCTCCCCTCTCACTGTAAAATGTCCAATGCTACCGACTTTCCCGCCCAAGGGCCTTGACTTATTTGCTGTTCTGGTTGCATCTTTTACCTGTCATTAGTGAATGAAAACAGATAATAGGAGAGACTTTTGAGGGCATCAAAGAGACATGCAGCCCCCATGCAAAGTCACTAAAGCTGAAGAACTTAGAATGGGGACTCTGAGAGGACTCCCTGGCTGAAGACACCTGCCACCATGCTTGACAGGTTAGCTTCGATCACACGACGGAAGGAAAGATGAATTCCTGTCCTCGGACCTCTATGCATGTGATGGCTTGCACATACACCCCCGTCAATATATAAATGTGATTTTAGAAAATTTGTACAGCAACACCCAAGAGGCTTGACTCAGAGAAAGTTTCTATAAATCATGATTATTGAGTTCTGCAGGATAAATTATTGCTGTTTTACTCCATGTACGTGAGTGACTTTCTAATCCCAAATTAGCCAGCACAGCAGGCTGAGGCTCTGACTGTGGCCAACCCAGCAGGATCAGAAGATCCTATCCAGACCAGACCCAAGCATTTCCCCCAAACCCTATGAAATGCTACTCATGTGTTGACTACCCAGGCATGTCAATCTCACCTCACCTCCCCCCTCTAGCTTGAGTCTCAGCAAACTGCAGAATATTAAGGTTGGGGGAGCCTCAACAGCTTCTAGGAAAGTCCTTATTCTGTAGTTTTGAAGAAAATAAATCTACTTTATGGGGCATGGTAATGTGCTGATAGTTGCTAATAAGTGAGAAATGACCAAGAACATTGACTGGCCTGGTAAAGACAGTACACCTCTCTGCACAGCCCTTCCCCATGAAGGCTCAACTTCCTAGAGCAAATCAATCTATCTCACCTTAATAACTTCTGGGATCTCTGTGTAAAGAAATAATTTTCAACCATCTTTCTAGATGAAATTTTATTCTTGGCAATTAATGAAGAAATCCTAAGGTTAAACAGGACTGGATGGATGGCTCATTGTTCCAGAGCAGTTTCTGCCCTTCCAGAGGACCTGCATTTGGTTCCCAGCACCCACAGCTAGTGACTCACAGATGCTTTTAACTCCAGCTGGGGGTAGGGATCTGATGCCCTCTTCTGGCCTTCGTGGGCAACTGCACCTCTCTCTCTCTCTCTCTCTCTCTCTCTCTCTCTCTCTCTCTCTCTCTCTCTCTCACACACACACACACACACACACACACACACACACACACACACTCACACAAAGAGAGAAAGAGAGAGAGCTAAAAGTACAATAAATCTTCAAAGAAAAGGTCCAAGAGACGAGTGACTGAATTTGTGCTTTTCTCTCTACAGACACTCTGGACATCGGCTTGAATAAGGGTGACAGGTGAGCAGAACACTGGTGCCTTGCTGTGATGCTGTCTCCAGTGCACACTATGGTGGGTTTGAGCCTTTCTCTTCTCTTTTGCACCCATGCAGTGCAGCTAACAGAAGAGGCGTGAGCAAGGATGATACGTACTGGAAAGAGATCAATGCAGCCATGGCCTTAACAAACCTCGCCCAGGGAAAAGACGAAGTGCAGGGGACCACCAGCTGCATCATCCAGAAGTCTTCCCACATAGCAGAAGTAAAGACAGTCAAGCTGCCTCTGGCACAGCACTTCTAGTGTGGCCGGGGGCACTGAGCATGTCAGTGGTTTTTGGTTTTTGGAGTTTTGTTTTTATTTTTTACCTAAATCTTCATCCTAAGAGCCAAAGCAGGGGTGAAGAGGACTCCCACCAAAACCTCCTAAGTTCAGCTATCCTAAATATATCATTTGCTTCTATAAAAAGACACATAAATTATAAAAAAAAATCATTTTAATCAAAAGTATTAACTTATTTTATGTTCCTGAAACTATGCATAAAGCATCTGCGTTACCATTACAGTAAGTGCCTTGCTTCCCTGAGATAAGCTCCAACGTGGGCACAGTGGAGAGCTGTGCCTCAAACAGCTGACGCCGCCGACGCTGACACTTGCTAGACCGCATCATTCCACACTGGTTCCGGACCAAAGCCAGAATCGCTGAAAGCCCTTGAAACTAATTCAGTCATTCACACGTGAGAACTTGGAAATCTGTTCAGCCCAGATGAAGTGCTTTTGCTTATATATATATTATTTTTTCCTGGTAATGCCTACAGGACTGGAAATTGTTCTTTGTGCTTTCCGCGGTGATGGTGAGAATTTTATGTGTGGGTTTTGTTTGCATCTCTGATATGTTAGCAGCTTCCAAAATGAAAGGGGCAGCCAGCTCACGTGATATATATGTTTAAGAAGAGACCCTTTCAAACTAGTAATTACAGCACACTGTAATCAGAAATTAGTTTCCCAAGCACTGTGGAATGCATCCCAGTGCCCTTTACAACTTATTTGGATTTTTCTTTTTCTGAAATTTTGCGAAGAGCCTTATTATATAAATCACTGATTTTTTTTTCCTGTGTAAAACTAGTTTTTAGTTTTAAGACATAATCTTGTTTGCATTGGAGTGTTCCTTTGTGATGGAAGCTGGCTTTCATATGGAGTAACTAAAAGATTTTTATTTGGTTCATTTCAAGTCACAATTCTAATGGACAATTTGTATTGCAAGGAGAACAAGAAAATGAAGGGAAAATATCTGTATGTGGATATACATATACATGCAGAAAATTGATTTTTAAAATTTAAAACATATGGGAAACAAACCATGAACAGTCTCTGATTTGTGCCAAGTAGGACATTCAAGTAAAAATTAAGTGAAATCTTGCATTGAAGAAAGAACATTTTGTTTCTAAATGACACTACCACTGAGTGAGAATAATCACTGTCAAGGAAGAAGAGTGTCTTGTTCATCAACATCCTAACCAGCTTGGGAAGACTTGAAACGTTGAGAAATACGGAGACGCCGCAGAGAACAAAGCAAATGTCCAACAGCAAAGTGAAAAGACTGGGCTATTTCGGGGTGGGATTTTTTTTCTGGGTATGTAACCTATTTCGTAATTTTTTTAGACTGGAAAGCTTTTTTGCAAGTGTGAATGACATCCAGTAGCACAGCACGTGCTGACATTTTTCTTTATTTTACAAAATGCTTTTATAAAAGCCAAAGGTTGCTCTGGTTGCTGAGTGGACCCGACTGTCTTGATGGCCACCCTAGGACACTTTTTCATGTATCATAGTATTTTGGGGTGGGGGTTATCTAGTGTAACGAAGACAATTTGATATGAAAATATTTTGTATGTATATTTTTACTTTGTTTTCTTAAGTGCAGTTTGCAGTAACAGGAAGCCCAAGGTGAGATGTGGACGTGATGACTGTATGAGTGGATGAAGTATTGGGTTCTTCGGCTGCTTCCTTGGTGCACTAAGATCCAGGATGGGAGGTGGAAATTGCCACAACAACTCTGCCCAGACGTGAGCATGGCAGTGAAAAACAAGGACGAATACTTCACTCTTTTTCATACTATTATAAGTTATTCTGATATTAAATATTTTAATAAAAATGTTTTTGTTTTACCATGTTGCAATTAGATAAATGAATGCGGGTTGTATTTTATTTGAAATTATCATGTTTTATTTTTTCCATCTTTTGGGGGAAAAAATCAGTGAATTTGTTCTGTATTATGAACACAAATCAATGACAGGACACTATCCACATGATTTCTTTAAAGAACCAAAGCTTGGAGTCCAACTGTACACACATCCAAAAAACATATAATTAGCATATCCCAGGCAATGTCTCCAACAGTCACTTTTAATTTATTATTTTTCTTTCATTGCTTTTGTCTGAATTGTCTGGAACTCAGAGCCCCCTCGCCCCTTGAAAGCACCTTAAACCATGCCGAGCCAGCAGCCGAAAGGCTAACACATAATTTATATTGAAGAGAGAGAGACTCGCCCTCTTTTTATTTCACAATTGTATTTTAATAAAATTAATAACGGCCAGGAGTTCTTGACAGATTTAAAATAAAAGTTCGTTTCTAGACTTCAGTGATCATATGGGTTTTGTTTGCCTTTGAAAGCTGGCCAGAGGGAGGAAATAGACAGGAGCGGCTCACATGTGGGTCATGGAATGGGGAGTGCTATAGTTGGATCAAATTTGAATTCCATCACTTTAGGCCACCAACCCACCTGTTAAGACCCAAGGACAAGAGCACAACACAGACTGTTAGATATTGGATTGCACTAACTTCTTTCTTTCCATAGATAATACAATAAGCATTCTTTTTTCTATATTTGTTCATCCATGGATTTTAATTGCCTTTAAAAAAAAACCTTTTATTAGCACATAAAATAATGGGTTTTGTCACGACATTTTCATATTTAGATATTTTTATACTTTGTTCATACAGAGCCCCCTGTCCATTACTGGTGTGTTCTATACAGGAAAGAAGCTTGGCTTGGAAGCCAGGCAGATCTGCATTGCAGTATTAGCTCTGCCCACCATGACTGCAAGATCCAGACTCAGTCTTCAGGTTTTTTATATGCAAAGTAGGAAGAAAGAGCTAGCCCTTGTAGACTCTGTGAGAAATTGAAGTAATGAATGAGACATAGAATACAGGGACCAGCAAGAGCTCACTATGTGAGGACTTTGCTACCAAGCCTGACAAAATTTTGCTCTCCAGAACCCACATGGTTCTTCTGTAAAGTTGTCTTCTGATCTCCACACTCATGAAGCGAAATAAACAAATGTAAAAAATATTGAACTGCCTACTACAGTGGCTGGCAAATAGGTGCTCAGTAAGTGGGAAACACTATCACGGAATGTAATGTGTCCACGTGGTGTTTGTATAGAAGTGGAAATGTAGGTGAAATAGGAGACACCAATACCTTGACAGAAATCCTTATGCATGGAAAGATTTCTGACTTGAAAGACTGCAGCGGTGAAGTTGGTACCCGAGGTAGAGCTTTGGGGGCGACACACTCACTCATTGCTGTCACTTGGAATAGCTACACCCACACATGAAGTAGAGCAAAGGCGAGCAAAAGCAAACACCCCCCTCAAAGGCACAGTGTGCTTAGTGGTGTCCTTCACTGGGGTGACAAGGATTGCTTTTCCTTCTGTTCCTCTCCACACTGCTCAAGATGACCAAACTCAGCCTGATGCCTGTGTTCCCTGCATGCTCTACATAACAGTGTTTAGCACACAGCACCACTGGCCATAGTTCTCTTTTTAAATTCATCCAGCTCAATGCAGAGACTAATAAACAGAGAGTAGGAATGAGTCAAGCAGATTCCCATGGAGGCGAGGGAGGTCACCTGTGCCCTGGAAGGCAGCATTGTGGGAAGGCGGGTGGGGGGTGGGTACAGGAACTAGCAACTGGGACAGAAGCACGACCCGCCAAGTCTAGCATTCCATCAGTGGAATCAGGTCTCCACTGTTCACCGAGACAGCGGCTGAAATGCTTTGCAAGCTGCACACAAGTGTGCATAAGGCTGTGATTACAAGTATGTGCCACAGGACCCCCATGGTGTAATAGCCATCCCTCCTGGCAATATAGGTTGTGGTTTCCATGGACTGTAGAGAGTCCCTTGTTTTATTAGACACACATTATGGTACCATACAGGTCCTCCTGAGCACAACAAGTTTCTTTGGCTCAGGACTCTGGTCCCAACAGACCAGAGTATGACAGCTGATTGTTATCCCACGGGTATCCTAGTACTGAAACCTGTCTGGATTTGGGGAAAACAAAACAGAATGACAGCAAAATCCTATATTTTCTAAGGTGAAAAGATTGCCAGGATTGGGGGAAAAAACAATGTGTTCTCACAGGACTCTATAGGAATCCATCCCATGTAGAGGGTGTAGGATTTTGACAACTAATATTAGTCCACAGTCGGTTTTTGCAAATTTGGCCTATAATACATCTAATATAGTAATTCTGTTTTGGCTTTAACTTTAATTAATATATAATAGTTAAACAGATTATCAGTAGAGTGTGATATATATCTATTAATGTGCTGTAGAATAATCAAGTCAGGGCAATTAGCATATCCCTCCAAAGTTTCATTTCTTTGTGGCAGACATTCCAAGTCCTCTCCTTTAGATATTTTAGAGTATTTAAGTATTTTGAAGTTTACAGTAAGTACATTATTACCAACTAGTGAGAGGCTCTAGAGCACATTCTTCTTGTATAATCTGTCTTTGAACTTTACCTCTATTATCTCTCTGCTCCCTCCATACCCTCCTTGCTAAAATAATAATTATAAAACAATGTAGTTTTTTTCTAATCTTAGGGGTTCTGCCACCCAGTTCCCAAATAAATACACAGAGACTTATTCTTTCTTATAAATACCTGGCCTTAGCTTGGCTTGTTTCTATCCAGCTTTTCTAACTTAAATTATCCCATTTCTCTTTAACTACATTTTGCTTCTGGGCTTTTTACCTTTCTTTATTCTATATATCTTTCTTTCCTTTTTATTCCATGGCTGGCTGGGTGGCTAGCCTCTGGCATCCTCCTCTTCTTCTTCTTTTCTCACTCCTCACTTTTTGTCTTGAGCCTAGATTTCACCTCCTATATATTCTTTGCTTGCCAGCCCCATCTATTTCTCTCTCCTGCCTAGTTATTGGCTGTTCTGCTCTTTATTAGACCAATCAGGTGTTTTAGACAGGCAAAGTAACACAGCTTTACAGAGTTAAACAAGTGTAACATAAAAGACTGCAATACATCTTTGCATCATTAAATATTCCACAGCATAAATGAATGTAACACATCTTAAACTACAAACATGGAAACAACAAAACAAACATGGAAACACATATGTCTTCAATGCATTGATTCCATTTCATTCAGATGTATATCCAGAGGTCATAGTTACATCATATTGAATAGCTATTCCAATGTATATAGTATTTATTTTAAATGTATTTTGTTTGAATAGATGCCATCCTGATTCTGATTCTCATAACTATCCTAACTTACCTTCCAACAGTATGGATGGGTCCCCTTTCTTTCACATGCTTCCCAGCCCTTGCTGTCTTATGTTTTCTACAATGGCAACCTCTACTGGATTGAGGCAATGTCTCCCAAAGTATCCCCTAGTGATTAATGATATTAAAGGTTTGTTTTTTTTTCATTCTTATGTGTTCTCTTGAGAAACGTCTATGTCACTAAAATTCCTTCCCTGAGGAAGATATGAACATCTGCCCCCTCCTCCCATGGTTGCAACAATGAATCAAAGTACAGTTCTACCTCCATTCAACCTGGGAATGAATGGGTTTAAGGGCTTACTTACAGAGCTTGGCTAAGGGGTGACTGACCGGAGCACAGATGACCCCAAAGCAGCTACACTGGCAGGTCTCCACCCAACATGGATGATGGCCTCTCCACACCTCATAGATGGAGCCAGTTTTCTCTTATTCTTCCCCAATCTTTTACGCTAATCTCTCACCCATACCCAATGATCATGTACAAGTAGGACACAATTTCATCAAAATGTCTTTGGGAGGAGTGGCCTGATGTGGATACGAGCATCCAGTGATCCTCTCAGTCCCCTCCTTCTAGAAACAAATGTCAACAGTTTGTGTTTTCCTTTTATGGAGTAGAGTCCCTGTACCTGTACCTCTTGTACAATAACATCTGGTCGGGTGCAGTTTGAATGAATCTCCAAATCTGTGGATCATCTCTTCCTTCTGTTGATTGGTTGCCATGGATGACTTTTTAGCTTGATGTAACCTCATTTTTCTACTGTTCATTTAGCCTGATTTGGGGTATTATCATCTGAAAAACACCTCTACATAGCCCAGTGTCTTGAAGTGTTCATTCTACTAGTTCCATGGTGTGAAGTCTTATGCTCAATTGTTAAAACTGCTTTTAGTAGGTTTGAATATATTGTCAGAGAGTCAATGATTGGTTTATTGACTTTGAATGAAAGCTTAAACTTTAGTGAGCTGGATCAAGAACAGAGAAGGAGAACAAGGAAAAAGAGACCATGATAAATGAAGACCCCATGGGAATAGGAAGAAGCAAAGTGCTAGAGAGGTCCCCAGAAATCCATAAAGATACCTCCACAATAGACTGCTGGCAATGGTTGACAGAAAGCCCGAACTGACCTACTCTGGTGATAGGATGGCCAAACACCCAAACTGTCGTGCTAGAAATCTCAACCAATGACTGATGGAAGCAGATGTAGAGATCCTTGGCCAGACCCCAGGTGGAGCTCCAGGAGTCCAATCAGTGAGGAGAAGGAGGGATTGTATGAGCGAGAATTATTGAGACCATGATTGGAAAAAGCACAGGGACAAATAGCCAAACTAGTGGAAACACATGAACTATGAACCAATAGCTAAGGAGTCCCCAACTGGATCAGGCCCTCTGGATAAGTGAGACAGTTGATCAGCTTGAACTGTTTGGGAGGCTCCCAGGCAGTGGGACTGGGACCTGTCCTTAGTGCATGAGCTGGCTGTTTGGAACCTGGGGCCTATGCAGGGACACTTTGCTCAGCCTGGGAGGAGGGGACTGGACCTGCCTGAATTGAATCTACCAGGTTGAGCTGAATCCCCAGGGGAGTCCTTGCCCTGGAGGAGATGGGAATGGGGGGTGGACTGGGGGGAAGGCAGCGGGGGGGGGGGGGGGGGCAGGAGGAGGGAGGATAGGGGAATCCATGGCTGATATGTAATATTAAATCAAATTATAAATAAATAAAAATAAATAAATAAATAAATAAATAAATAAACAGAATTTTAAAAAAAGATTGTAAGTGTAACTTTATATTAGTTGTAGAGATATTTCTATAGTTTCAAAGCCAGGAGATAGAAAGTCCCACATCTCCCCTCTCTAGGATCATGGTCCCAAGTCTTAAGATGACCATGATCAACAGGGTCTTTCCTGTGCTTCCAGAAGCTCGGTGAATACACAGACATGTTTGTCTTGTGTTTTTTACTGTGTATGCTGCTTCACCCCATTTCCCCATGTCCTTGTTCATCTTTCCATCAGTATATGTAGATTTCATTTTTTAAATAAATGGATACAATTTTATTTTTGGACCTATTATAATTTGTTTACAAATACCCATTGGTGGACTTTGAGGTTATTATTTGATACTCAGTTTTATTCCACATGTAGATAAGGAGTACACACCATAAGGTAAATCAATACACTGTTTTCTCCATCAAGAAAACATTCCTATGACAAAAAGAAAAAAAAAAGAGTCGGGAAAACTCAGTGCTCTTGAGATGTCTTATTTACGCTGAGTGAGGCTGTCATAATGCTGGCTGTGTAGAAAGCCTTGTGTTTCTGTGTCTCTGTCAAGTAATTAGGTGCCTCTGGAGTAGATACTCAGGCACTGAGATAATGGGCCAAAGGATAGGTGCACTGAGTTTCTTGAGAAGTGATGTCAAATCATCATTTTAAATTCTACCAATTTGCGTTTCCACTTCAGTCATGCCAGAACATTGAAGGGAATAGACCTTCCCGGATTTGACAGTACAGGGGGACACTGTCTCGTCTTCACTTGCATTTTTGAAGATGGGTGACCCTAGATAAGGCTATTGGCATTTCTTTTCAGTGAACTGTTCGTTCATAGTTTTTCTTCTTTTGCCTCTAATTGTCCATTTGTGAGTAAATATACATACATACATACATATATATACATACACATACATACACACACATATATATATATATATATATATATATATATATATATATATATATATATCAGTACCTTGTATGAAATTGAGATGGGAATGTTCTTCTGTTGTTTTAAGTTTTGAACTTGGAATAGCATCCACATTTATGTCTATTTTGTATGGGGTGGCACCATGCAACTGCCCTCAGCATTCAGAGCACAAACTTCAGAGCCAGCCTGGTGACAGCCAGGGCAGCCCTACCCTGCTCACTGACCCTACAGCCTTGGACTTGACATGCTGTCTCTGTGCACCCATCTGTGACATGCAGATCATAGGGGGAGCTGTTCCTTCTCATGAGGGGAACATGTGATGGTCTGGATGTAAAATGTCCCTACAAGCTCATGTATTCGAAGTCTTGCTCCCAGTGAGTTACACTGTTTAAGGTTGTGGAGCCTTGGGATTCAGGATCTAGCTTTGCTTTGCTTTGGGATTTGCTGATATTAACAGGACCATCTGTGTAGCTATGGGTTTGGGGCTATCCCATGGTGTCTGATGGGCTCAACCAATGGGTGCACAGTTGAAGATACTCACTGCCTCTCCCTGGCCAGCATCCATCAGTTGTCAGTAGTTCACAGGGCCTCATCTGAGAGGAGTGAAACTCCCCCTCCAGGGTGGGCAGGTCTCCTAGGCAACACTGAGGGGCTCAAGTGAAGGAGTGCACTCAGCCTCTCAGATGATTTCTCTGTGCAGCTGACTCACATCAGCGCCCTCAAAACACCTTGTTAGTTCCTCCTTCCTAGGCCTGTTTCATTCTGGGTCATGGTAAGAGAAAATTAAGTCTTCAGCCCCACTTGCCTTTTGGTTTTGATGCTATAAAACTAAGCTCCCCTGGGACTAATTCACTTCTGTGATATGCTGTGACACAGTCCTTGTTTTTGTAAGGACGGGATTACCTGTTGGCATTTCAGGACACTTGTTTCACTGGTAGAGTGATTCTTACCAGTCCTCAGTCTCAGGTTCACATTCAGGCACCTTTCTTGTGCTCCCTAGAAGTACCTAATCAGGGGTGGCACTGTCCACAGTGGGCTCTCTCACTTGATGGTCCCTCTTCCTAGATGAGCCAACCTTTTGTTGAGTAGACAGAAATTAACCAATATAGCACTTGTGGGTGTATCAAGCAGAGATGGGAGTAACTGTGAATTCCTATCTTCTACAGAGGTCTCAAGAGAATTACATTCTTACTATTTTTCTTTATTGTTCCCTCACCTCATGTTTAATAGACCCCTCTCATTCTTACATTCTGTTTTGTATCTTTGGTGGATTTGTACTACCTTCTAAAAATCTGTCTAGTTTCAAATTTATGTAGCCCAACAGTATCACGTTCCCTAGTAATGAACTCCTCCTCCACAGAGCTTCAGATTTGACTGCTAGAGAGCCGGAATACTCCCAGGTCAATTAAAGATGGAGTAGCCGTGGAGAACTGATAACCTCTATTTCATGTTCACCTTCTCACAGGCAGTTAAGCTTAAATGTGCACTATAAAACCTCTCCAACCAACAAGCCCAACCGTTAATCACTAAAGCCTTAACGACCTCTGCCTTTTGGATATCCTAACTCCCCGAAGGACTGTCAATTTAACCATAACTACCTAACAACCGCCAAGCCAGACTTTATGAGCCGCTGTTGAGAGTTCAGCTATTTAAGGCTGATTTTAAAAATTATTGGCATTTCATGGCATTTGCTTGATTGCCATGCTGTAAATAACCATGAATCAGGGAAATTTATTTTCCTTTAAAGTATGGGCAAAGATTACCATGTCATCTTTTTCCACGTGGTTCGCTCACTGCCTGCTCATTCCTCCAAGTTTCCCCAAGCCAAACAGGTAAGAGCAGGTCAGCTCTCAAGAGGGGTCCAGGATTTCCAGGAAAGAAGGCCTGCAGGCAGGAAGCCAGAAGAGGTCATTGGAGCTCCTGGAGTTGGAGTTACAGTTATGAGCTGCTTAAATGGCGTGGGGAACTGAACTTGAGTCCTCTCATACCTCTGGGATGTATACGCAAGGTAGTAGTTGACTGTGAAGAGCAGCAGGCATCTTAACTACAGAGCCATCTCCAGCCTCTCCAAGCTTCATTCTTTGCTGTCCCATATGCTAGGATTCTTCCTTCTGTAGACATAACTAATATACAACATTTCCCCCCAGCAATTTAATCTTCCCCCTTTGAATACTTTTGAAAAAACTTAGACTGTGACGAGGTACACAAAGCCATGGATGTGTCAATGGCTTTCTCAAGACCCTGGGGTTAGTAAGGTAGCAGGTCCCCTTGCAGGATGAGCTGACCAGCAGGAGGTCTCCATTGTTCTCAGACCCTGCTTTCCTTATGAGGCATAATGGCATCAATATGAGTAAGCCAATACAGCTACCTCCTTCTGAATCTTACCAAGACTCACCGGCTGATGGCTGCTGCACACAGTCTTTCTGGCAGACCACAGTGCTCAGGCATATACACACACACACACACACACACACACACACACCCCTCATAGAAACAGGAGTCATCAGCTAGCTTCCTGACTGGCCTTGGCCTTGAAAGGCCACAGCCAAGACCCTACATCTACTAGGGAAGCAAGCCAGATCATGGGACCAGACATGTCCAGTCACCAGGTGGTGACAGTAGACCTCCAGCCTAGCCTCAAATCTTTAAAGCGAGATAGTTTGCTTTTGCTCCATTTCTACAGGTGGAGACAGGAATCAGATGCTGTGAGGGCTGGGCTGGGCAGGCAATGCTGGGCAGACAGCAGGACTGGGTCAGCCCAGGTTTCCCAAATGTTTTTTTCCTAAAACACTGTAGATGCAGAGGCACGGATGGCTGAAAGGGCAAATGCCAGGGCAGGAATGAAGTCTGCCAGGACAGAGAAAGCAGTAGGCAGGCTTATGCTCTTTGTGTAAGAAAGAGGTGGCAGCTGGGGGAATGCCTCAGTCATCCAGGAAACTGGGCATCTGGGGAATTGATTTGTGGTGAAATGCTTTCAGGAATAAGGTTTGCAACAACTCAGCAGTCTGTGGCTCAGGGACCTGTGCCAGCTCACCAGCTTATTTTTCAGTGTTCTCAGAATCGAGCAAGTGCTACACAGATGGAAGAGGAAATTCCGGATGTGACAATATGTGTAACATTACGTTACCTAGTTTTGATTTTTAAAAATAGGTATGTGTCAGGACCCAGAGTTGTACTGTATGATTCCTGCAGATGTTGAATGCAATCTGAGAATCATGAAGGCTCACAGAAGGACTCTCACAGGAGCAGGTGAAGCTGCTTGCGACAGAGGAAGAGCCAAGGTGCAGTTAGAGCAAGTGAAGCAACAAGGGACTTGCCTTAACAGCCTTAGAAAATATGATTAGGAGCTGGAGAGAGGGCTCTGCAGTTAAGAGCACTTGCTGCTCTTGCAGAGGACCTGGGTTATTGTGCAGCACTCAGGTGAGTATCTAATAGCCACCTGTAACTCCAGCTCTGGAAGATCTGAAACCCTCTTCTGGCCTCTTTGGCCATTGTCACCAATGTATGCATGCAAGCATAAACACACACACACACACACACACACACACACACACACACACACACACACCAAATCTTTTAGAATTACATTTAAATAATAGAAAACATTATCAGGAAGGAAATACACTTTCCCAAACCTGGCCCTTGGGAATACACTATGAACAGCTGAGGCAAATACAGGGGGAATCGTTTTGTTTACTACCCTTCTACTTTCTGTTGCTAAGATGAAACATCATGACCAATAGGAAAAGAAGAAATCAAATGATCCCTTTATAGATGATATACCATTATATAGAGACCCCAAAAGCTCCACCAGAAAGCTTCTAGAAATTGTGGGTACTTTCATCAAAGTGGCAGAATAAAAAAAAAATCAACTTTAAATACACCAATAACAAATATGCTGAGAAAGAGATTGTGAGCACACTCCTACTCATAATAGCCTCAGAAAACAAACAAAAACAAACAAAACCCAAGGAGGCGAAAGACATCTAAAATGAAAACTTTAAATCTCTAAAGAAAGAAATTAAGGAAGACAATTTCGTGGATTGGAAGAGATAATATTGTGAAAACAGCAATTCTACCCAAAGCAATTTACAGTCAATGCATTCCAATCAAAATCTCCATGATATCTTTCACAAAAATATGGGGACATCCTAAAATTCACACAGAAGCACAAAAGTCCCTGGGTAGCCAAAGCAGTTTTGAGCAAACAGAATGATGCTGAAGGAATCACCATATCAAGATACATTGCAGAACTATAGTAATAAAAACAGCATGGTACACACACACACACACACACACACACACACACACACATACGCACAAACGCACATGTAGATCAATGGAACAGAATAGAAGACTCAAACTTAACCTCATCAAATTACAGCCACTTGATATTTGACAAGGATGCCAAAAATACACACTGGAGGAAAAACATCTTCAATAAGTGGTGCTAGGAAGACTGGATATCTACATGTAGATGAATGAAATTAGACCCATCCTATCAAAAGTCATTGTCTATCATCCTATACAAAAGTCAACTTCAAATGGATCAAAAACTGCAAGGTGAAATTTGGAATTGCTAGAAGAAAATGTGGACAATATCTACAAGATGTAAGTGTAGGAAGGACTTTCTGACTAGGACTTACTCCTCAGGAATTAAAATCAACAATTGAAAATGGGACTTTATTAAACTAAAAGGCTTCTGTACATCAAAGAAAGCAATCATTCTAGTGAAGAGGAACCCCATGGAGTGGGAAAGAATCTTTGCCAGGTATACCTCTGTTAGAGGATTAATATTCAGTATATACAAAGAACTCACAAACCAAAAAAATACAACTTTTTAAATAGGTTATGGATCCAAACAGGGTCCTCAGAAGAAGAAATAAAAATAGCTACAAAGTGTCTCAAGAAGTATTCATCATCCTTAGTAACTAGAGAAATGCAAATTAAAACTACTTCGAGATTTCTCTTCATCTCAGTCAGAATGAATGGCTAAGACTGAGAAAATAACTAACAAGTGCTGGCAAAGATTCAGGGGAAGGGGATTGTCATTGTTGGTGCGATTGCAAACTGGTGAGACCATTATGGAAATCAGCATGGAGAATCCTCAAAATGCTAAAGATAGATCTAACACATAACCCAGCTGTATCATTCCTTAGCATATGCCCAAGTGTCTACATATCCTGCTACAAAGATACTTGCTTTGTCATGTCCACTGCTCTTCAATTCACAATATGGAAGTGTAAGCAAAACAAACCCTTTTCTCCACAAGTTGCTTTTGGACATGGTGTTTGATCACAGCAATGGACAGGTATATAACCTGAAGTAACTGAAGAAGCCAGAAAATAGAAAAAGACAAATGGGGGAGTGGGGGCGGGGAGCGGAGAAGGAGCTTTAGAGATGGGAATAGCAGGACACAGGTGTTATGAAAGGGAAAGGGGCAAATGGGAGGGCTTAACTATCAAAGGAGGGAGGTAATGCAAGGGAAGGGGGAAGGAGGGATGTATAAGCTTGAAAAAGCCACAGGGAAACATTATTTGATAAACTTACTTTATGTACATACATTATGACAAACATCTAAGAGTAACAACTTCTTAAGAAGAAATAAGACCAACCAGATGACTCAGTTGGCCCTGACTGCCAAGTCCAATGATCTGAGTTTGATCCCTGGAGCCCACATGGTGGAGGGAGAGAACCAACTCCCACAAGATGTCTTCTGACCTCCACACTTGTACTGTGGTATATCCATACCACCACCTCCAACACACACACACACATACACACACACACACACACACACACACACACACACACACACACACACACACACACTACTTATTCAGGCTCTCAGTTTCCAAGATTTCAGTCCATGGTTGGCTCACTCCATGGATCTGAGCTGGAGGTGAGGTGGATAGGAGCATGGCAGAAGACAGCCACTCACCTCATGGTAGCCAGGAAACAGAAAAGTAATTGGAAGGGACCAAGGCTAAGATATTCCCTTTAAAACCACACCCTATGACTCATTTCCTCCAACTGGATACTACCTTCCATGGCCCCATCACATCCAGAAGTCTACTCATATCTGACCCACCAATGAATTAAACCATCAAATTGGACTTAGCCCTCATAATCGAATTGCCTCTGGAAATGCTCACACGGATACACTGAGAGATGTTTTCCCCTAATCCCAGAGGCAGGCATCTCTCAATCTAACAAAATTGACAATCAAGATTAACTTTTATGGAAAGATTGAGAGAAGGTTGTACATTTCTTGGCCTGGGCATCAGAGGGCCTAATATGGAGGAGACTACTCTGGGATCACTCCTTAATGATACCTACGAGACATGGAACATCTCAACTCAAGGCTTAATTAGATACCAGAGTGCCACATGGGGCTGTAACCTTTGAGTCACAAACTACCTTACAGGTGGCCTCAATTTTCTGTACATATCTCCAGATATATGAATAAAGAATTTTTTTCTCACAGAGTCAAAGAAAGAATCTTTTTATCAAGCTGTATGTACAAGTTTACAGTGAGTCTCCAAGGCCAGCATGACCTAAAGAGGAGGAATTCTGGGAAACACAAAATTGGAGTTGCTCTGTACTAGAGAAGCCTGTTCTAATACTAATTTTAGAAGGTATTGAGCAACTTTCACTTGAGAAATAGGAATTTCTTTTGCCTTTTCTTGCTCAGTTCACTTACTGGCCCCATTCTTCCTTACTCAAGCACATGTAATCAGTTACTAATTTTTACTCAATAGAATGAACTCAACAAGGAAGAAATCAGGTGCTATTCTAACCAGCAACCTTCTCAGTCCCCCCCACCCCAAACACACACACACACACACACACACACACACACACACACACACACACACACACACACACATATCGCGCTGACAGTAGGGTTCAGTCCTGTAACTCTGATGTTAAAATTAGTAGTTTACAAACCTAAACCTGACCATCTAGCTATGTCAAAATGAACTGAGATAATTTTTCAAATATAGATTCTTGGCCTCTGTCCCAGACTTACTCAATAAATTCTCTGAGGACTGGATTCATGGAATGTTTGTTTAATAGCTTTTAGGTAAGTGTGAGTCACTTCTGGTCATCAACATTCTTAATATAAACACATATTTAGGTGTTGCTAAAAATCCAACTGTTTCTAGTCAGTAGCGATTTAATTCCTCCGTGTCCTGTGACCAATGTGTATGGTGTCTTCAGCAATAGGGTCTTATCATCAAGTTTTGGTGGGCAACCAAGAGTGATGACAAAGCTTATATTATTTAGGGGGGTCTCTGGGACATCTCTGTACAATAACTCAAAGGGTGTATCCTGCCCCCAGCACTGACCTTTTTATTTGGCAACCTATAGCTTCTGGGAGGAGCATCATACTCTATTTAGGGTAACTCCAATTAAACTCTTTTATATGAATACACTCAAAAAGCACCCCCTACACACACACACACACACACACACACACACACACACACACACACACACACACACAAAGTTTACAAGTTTTCATATGGCTTTTTCAAACATCCTAAGAATTAGGTATCCCTCCCTTAAAGCCAAAGATTCCTCCCTGATATCTATCTCTCCTAATACTTCAAGTGTTATGCAAGCTACTCAGGCTGGAGTGGGGAGTCATCAACAGTCTTAACCAACTGTGAGCACTGTGAACTGTGAAATCGGGGTGCAAATGTTATGGGGTTAACCAACCACTTTCTAATTGGATTTAAGTCCCATTCCACAGGAGGAAACACATGTCTGATACTTCAAATCTGGCCAAGAATCCATGGTTGGGGAGATTACCCACCCCAAGGGTGACCCTACTACTATTAATTTGCTAAATGAACAAAGTATCAAGCTAACTTCTAAACCCATAGCTCTCCACCTATAGTTTAGTGCAGCTCACATCTTATTAGAGAAGTAGAAGATGGTTAATACAGACACTCACAACTGGTTAAAGGGCAAAAAACTGGAGTTCTCAGCTATAAATGGGACATCAATATCACACACCCTCCCCAGAGCTCAAGGACCATCATGGAATCATGGATGAAAGAGGCCAGAAAGGACCTGAATGGACCAGTGTCTTCTGCATATAAAAGGGCCCCTTCACACACAAACTATGTTAGTAATATAAGTTAGCATAGAAAGTGAATCAGGTACATTTTGGACTTACCAAAATAGGATAGATAATGGAATTATTTTCTCTGAATTTGTCAAATGCAAATGGGCTAGATATTTATTGCTTATATATATGGTATATAGTTATTGTACTTTTGTATATAGTTTTTCTTATATTAGTTAGAACTTTTTTCTTTTTCTTTTTATTAAAATAGAAAAGGGGAAATATGGTGATATTTTATTTGTACTGAAATGTGAGTTTATTTGTATATTAATAAATAAAGTTGCCTGGGGGTCAGAGCTAATAGCAAGCCATAGCAGAAGCCGGGTGGTGGTGGTGCTTGCATAAGACCTGCACAGAATCAAGCCAGGCAATATTCTATCACGGAATGGGAAGGAAATTATGAGCTCCCACCCCTAAATGAGGAGTTTTGGACAGTTGATAGGTTCTTGGGAGAGAGAGTTGGTTTCTTTAAGGGTGTAGATCCTGGTAGATGAACCATGCTTCAGTGGATGACCCCATACCCAGAAGTATATGGACAGAATAAATTGAAGTTGACAGTCTACTAGTTTTTTTTTTAATAAAAAAGTACAGAAATTCAGGAATAGGGAAGTGAGGGTGGATCTGGGAGGAGTCAAGGGGAGAAGTTGGTGAATATGATCAAAATACATTGTATGAAATTCTCAAAAAATAATAAAAGTGTTTTAAAGGAAAAAGTTTTTTTCAACTATTTCTTCAACCAAGGCTGTTTTTGGCTCTGTAATAATAAGTTTCCCAACTTGTATTTACCAAAACATAGAACTTTTTACTAAGTTTACAAAGATGGTCTCCAGAATGATCTTCTCTCAGAATATTTTTTCCACTTCTGTCTATTCTGGATGGAGATTTTTGTCTACTCATATATGGTATGTGTTCATATATGTATGTGTACTTGGATTGTGTAGGTGCACATGTGTGTGCACATGTGGAAACCTGACATTGTGATCTGGTATATCCCTCAGGCTCTCTTCATTTCATGGAGATGGGGTCACTCACTAAACCAAGAGCTCCCCAATGCAGCTGTCTAGTTAGCTGGCTTTCCCTAGGGACCGGACCCCTGGCTCTGACTCCCAAGTGCTGAAGCTGCGGAGGGCTGCCACACAGGCTCTCTACTTAGTTCCTGGGGATCTGAACTCCAGTCTTCTCCTAGAGTTTCTTCTTCGTGTTTGCACAGAGGGCTCTTTACTGGTTTAGCAATCTCCCTGGCTGCTCTGGGAATTTTCTCAATCCTGTTTTCCAAATGAACATCAGTTCAAATCTTTTGTCCCACCTGGAATCCATAGCATTCCTTCATTTTTCCACTTTCATTTTTAAAAGCTCTCTTCTATCATATTTAATAGTGCCAGTTTGTCTTAACTTTTATGAAGTCTATAGCAGAAGTTGCCCACAGTTGACTTCTTTTTCCAGCACTAAATCCTTTACAAAAGTGTTTTCTCTCTGCCTTTTGAATATTAGTTGTAGAACTTTCTTCTTCTTCTTCTCCTCCTCCTCCTCCTCCTTCTTCTTCCCATTAGAGAATTTCTTCCTAGAGCCTCAAAAAGTCAGTGTTCAATCAGGAAAACACAAACACAAAACATTTTGAACAGGAACATTTTTAAAAGAGATTATGTGAAGAGGTACTTCAGGGGACAGGATGTCAAGTCTGGAAAGAGAAAAGAGGCATTCTTAGCAGAGCCCAGGAGCCAGGTTATCTGCAGAAGCTGGAACCCCACCAGTCCAGCATGAGGGTGCTGATATTTCAGAAGGAAAGGTTTTCCTTTGGGGAACTGGAGACACAAGGAAGTGTGGCCCATGCTGCAAGAGCCTTCTGAAGCAAAGACAACACCCTGTTCTCCCTTTCTCCAAACTACCCATCTCTGAGCTGTGTCTCCTAGGAGCAGGAAAGCCTTTGAGCAAGGTGGTGGTACATACCTTTAATGACAGTGCTTGGGAGGCAAAGGCAATTGTGAATTCATGGCCAGCCTATTCTACATAGTAGATTCTAGACCAGCCAGGGATACAGATCCTGTCTCAAATGGGAGGGGAGAAGAGGAGGGGGAAAAGAAAGCAAGGCTTAGTTTCCTTCTTAGGTTTTGCTTTTTAAAACAATTAGTACTCTCTCCAGACCCAGTATTTGGGCGGAAACCTCACTTGAATGCTCAAATCTCAAAAAGAAAACAACTTGCATGTTTCCCTCATATTCTGAATGTAAATAATAATATATATAAACAATTGTACATCCGGGTACAGAATAACGTGTAGAAAGAGAACAAGATTGGCTAGATATTAGAGGATTAGGAAGGACTGACTAGGATGATGAAAATGAGTTATGAAAGAGGATATAAGTCTGAGCTGGTGGAGTATGTTTTTAATTCCAGCACTTGGGAGGCAGAGGCAGGCGGATCTCTGAGAATTCAAGCTTAGCCTGGTCTACATATCGAGTATGTAGACTTCCAGGGCAGCCAGGGCTACACAGAGAGACTCTGTCTTTAAAAAAGGAAAAGAAGGAAGGAAGGGAGGGAGGGAGGAAGGAAGGAAGGAAGGAAGGGAGAGAGAGAGAGAGAGAGAGAGAGAGAGAGAGAGAGAGAGAGAGAGAAAGAAAGAAAGAAAGAAAGAAAGAAAGAAAGAAAGAAAGAAAGAAAGAAAGAAAGAAAGAAAGAAAGAAAGAAAGAAAGAAAGAAAGAAAGAAAGAGGAGAGATAAAGCTAATTGTCTGTCATGATCTGTCATGAAGTTTTCATTTTGGGTGGTGGATAAGTGCATAAAAATGTATTTGACAGTGAAAGTGTAAAATCCACTTGGGAGGCAGAGGCAGACGGATCTTTGTGAGTTCAAGGCCAGCCTGGTCTACAGAGCGAGATCCAGGAAAGGCGCAAAGCTACACAGAGAAACCCTGTCTTGAAAACACACACACACCCACACAAAGTAAAATCCAATGTGAAGCTCTATACTCCTATTCTGAATGACTACTCTAATTGCATAAAAGTTTCTTGGGTTGTGTAGTTATTGGGTCTGGTTAATTTTGGAATGATTTCCAACATTTTTATAATTGTTTAAAATATTTTTTAAATTAACAAAGACACACACACCCGCACATCCCCACACCCATACTCCCACCCTGCTGCCCCAGGATGCTCTTCCCAAGGTTCCATAGAGACTAGATTAGTGGATCCACTCTCACGGTATGAGGAAAGGATGTGGGCCTTCTTCTAGCCAACGACTCCTGTCTCAGCCTCCTCCTGGGTCTGGGCTGCTCCATCACCACCCAGATCTTTCTGAGTATAAAATGGTTGATAGTGGCCCCTATACAGCAAAGCTACTTTGGCAGGACTTCCAGCCCAGCTACACTTTTTTTTTTTCTTAAATCTCTTCTTGATATATCTATGTGATGCATTTCATCGTGTCCAACACTGACCACTTCCAGTGAGGCATCTGGAGCCACATTCTCCACTAGGGTTATGCAAATGTTGTATCACAAGAAACAAGAGGCTAAGAAGTCTGAAAACACACCCTAGAATTCCTTCCTGCTGTTATTCCCAAAAACTCGACAGGTCTTCTCTTGAAAGTGACCATTGTGAATGGAATGTCCCTCACAATGATACCTAGGCAAAGCTTCAGTAGCCAGCGGGTCCCTTGGTGTCAGGGGACAATTTAAACATCGGGTAGGCCCAGATGCAGCAGTGGTCATGGGCGGCAGTCCTTCGTGGAATAGGCTGCCTTCGCAGGACGCCCCGCTTACAGACACCAGCAGAACAAGCACAACTCTCCCTGGGCAAATGTGGCCAAGTCAGGAGCTCTGAGGTGTGGTCTCTATCAGAAAGTCTCCACAGCACCTGAAACACACACCTCAGGTGTTTCATAGAGACCCGGCTCCAGGCACCTTGAAAGCGACAACTTTCCATTAAGCTGGGAGCACTCAGGAAAACATTTTTTTTCACAAACATCTTTTAACCAACCTCCAACAGAGCATCGGCTTGTGCAGCCTCCCCATTGAAACACTGTTCTCATTCTTGGAGGAGCCGCAGGGTGTCGTGCAGACAGACGTGAGCATGCTCCCCGGGCCCCATCCTGAACCTTCTTCCGGGAACAAAATGGAATGTGAATTCTCAGCATCCATTGATTAACGTGAAATAACTCTTCGACTCTGTTTCACAAAATTACTTTCTAGAATGATAGCAATGATAAGGTGAATATGGGCTGACTGCTGGAATTTCATTTTTTTTTTCTTTAAAATGACATCTTTAGATGCCACCGGTCCTGCCGCAGGACTACAGGTGCTAGAAATAAGAAGCCAGGTGACAGGACTGCTCTTGCCCTGGTCAGGCTGACCTTCAAATATGAAAAGATATGAGCAGCAAGCAATTAAAACGACTTCCACCTGTGCTGAGTGATACAGAGAACCGGCTAGAGGTGGGGAGGCTGGGACGGGATGGGGTGATCGTGGTAAGTTTGGGACAGAATTGCGAGGTATATTGAATTCCAATGTGTCTCTGAGGAAATGTTTGAATCAGACCCATAGGACAAGAAGCAGCCAGTCATGTGAAAGCTAATGGGACGGTTGATGCAGACAGAGTCCTGACCAGTACTCAAGCTGGTGTGTGTTCTAGGAAGAGCCAGTCAGGATGTGATGTGTTGGTTCATCGTCACTGACAACTTGATTAGACTCAGAATCACCCAGGAAATTGGCGAGGTGCATCAGAGGCTGTGTCTGGAAACCTCCGTTGGAGATGGACCCCTTCGTCCCACTGGCTAGGGGCCCAGAGAGGACCAAAGGCAGAAGTGTCACAAGAAAGCCAGATGGGTACTTGCCTTCCCCGTTTCGCTGCTCTCTGTCCATCGAGAACTGCCTGGGCCCCATGTTCCCACCACCATGGTGGCCTGCCCAAGTACACAGGGCCATGAAACCCAACTGTGGACTAAGCCCTGTGAAGCAGGGATCCGAAATCAAGCCTTCACCCCTTAGGTTGTTTTGTTGGCATTTGACCACAGTGATGCAGCAGTACTGACTGCACACTGTGCGTAAGTACAGATGGTAAGATGTGGGGTTGTTGGGATGGTCGAGACCGGAGCACGTGTGTTTACTGTAGCCACAGTGAGGACAACTGGATGCAGACCTGGGGAACATACTCTGCCGCTGCCCGGCCTGCACTCCTGCAGGAAGGCTGTGCACCTCCTTGATGTCTTCCCCTTTCGAATAGTTGATCACAATGCGGGTGGGACACCTAGGATCTGAAATCTTAAATGTTTCAAAATGTAGAAAAAATTCCACACCATGGCCACGTTTTATGTTGCAAACTGTTACAAACATTGCATGTACTTCCCCTCAGACTGTGTGTATTTGTCACTTTTCTGTTGCTGTGATAAAATATTCTGAACAGAAGCAACTTATGGAAGAAAGGGTCTATTGAGGCTTATAGTTCCAGAGGGTTAGAGCCCATCAGGATGGAGAAGGCATGGTAGCAGACAGCAGGAGGCGGAAACTGAGAGCTCCCATCGCAAGCACACAGGAAGCAGAGAGCACAGGAAACGGACTGAAGCTATAGCCCCTCAAAGCCCAGAGATGTACTTCCTACAGCAAGGCCACATCTCCTAACAGTTCCATAGCCTCCCCAAAACAGCACCACCAACTAGTGCTGTGTGATACTATTCCTGGAGAGACTTGGACAAACATCTACTCACCCCAGATAGGGAACTGACGTGGGGAACCAATGAGTTTCATTGGAGTTACAGGAACAAGGGTGAGGGAACTTACAGGAGCAGAAGTGACTCAAAAACAGCTGTATCACCACAGGGCCAGCCCACCATGGTGACAGTTCACAAAAGCTGGGAACCTGGAGCACACTGCGCGGCCTGTAGGCAGCTCAACAGGTTAGAGAATGTCCTTTCCATGTGACTCTGGTCTAAACCTCTTCCAGGCAGCTGGCTGGTCTGCTTCTTTCAGGACGCTCAGCTAGTCTGAAAGTCTTTGAAACTTGGCCTGTGAGAATCTTCTCTTCAGCCTGATTTTCTTTGAGAGTGACTCCCAGCAGTCTTTACTGCTTATATACTTTTGGGGAGGGAGGGATCAAGGTAATTTGGTTGGTTTCAGGGACTTCCTGTCTTAAAGAGTTTTCCGTCAGGATGAAATGCTTCTAATAGGGCTTAGCATCAGTGACGCCATTTTGTCTCAGTACCCTGACAAGTTGCTTATAAGATGGCAATGGGTTTTGATTCCTCCTATAGACACGTTCCTCTTAGGAAGACAAAGCCATCATCTTCCAAATTCACAATTTTGTACCAGGTCACATTAGATAGCATGCTCCTTATTTAGAAACATTTAGTCCTCCACTAATCAGGGTTTGACAGGATAACCTGGAAGAGGAAGAGATTCCAGAATAATTTAAAAAGCCCAACAAACCCAAACCCTTGTCCAAACTGTTTTGGGTGAGCTATTGACTCGTAGCATGTGTGTCCCATCATATCGTCACAAGAATTGAATCAATGTCATCTTCTGAAGCTTGAGAGCATTGCCTGACCCACGATGAGCAATGTGAAGCTTGTTCCTGTGTATACCCAGGGGATTCTGTGTGGCCCTCTGGGTGTCCCTCAGGCCATCACTGTCACCGTGCGCAGCTGTATCTTTCTCCCACCAGAGGTGGGGACAGCTTCTGACTCCCAAGCCCTTCCTTCATTTCACAATTATAGAAACTTCACCGGGCGCTTAGCCTTTCTGGGGGCATAAGAGAGGTAGTGCCCTAAACTTACCTTAAGTGTCTATAAATTGTATTTTCCTACATTGGACCTTGTTCCACCAACACCAGTGAAAGAGTCCCACAAACCAGCAGTATGCCTTCAGCAAGCATTGAAGAGATAAAATATGTGTATAAACTACTGTAGTGTGGGGTGCAAAGGGCAGAATGCCAGTTAAAGCAAGGGGAGGAGATTCTAGAAAGAGCAGGATGTGTGGTTTGAAGGACTCCTTTGGTATCTTGGGATGTAAGTCATAAATGGTAGGTGTCATAGAAGCTTACAATAAGAAAGTTCAGATCAGAATATTTCTAAGGAATTCGAGCCCCTGAAGTGGGACTGAGCAAACTAAAGAAATCCCTCCACTTCGTACCACCACAACCATTATTATCCATGTACATCCAATGGATTCTTCTCTTGTGTTTCGGGCTACATGTTCTATTTCTCTCCCTCCAGAGTCTCTGAAATACACGTTTTATAATTGCAACCACAGTTGACAATAACTGGTCATCTCTTGTTTTGAATTCCAAGATCTTGTTGGAAAGAAATTCAGACTGTGTTTGGGACAGAAACAGGGATGCCGATGAGATGGTCAGAACTCAGAAAGAGCTGCTGCATGAGAGTCCAGGGATAGAAGATAAAGTGTCATGGGCCTCAGAGAATGTGAGCATGCTAGAAAAGAGAACAGCCTTGAGCAGGACTGCATTCCGCCAGCAGGCTTGGTGCAGAACTGCATTCTGCCAGCGGGCTTAGGGCTTACTTACAGTCTCAAGACCCAGAGTGTGTCTGGCACAGTTTCACACTCATTTATAAGACCCAACGGCTAGATTTCCCCCCCCCCCAAAAAATGTGAGACACTTGGTAAACGTAGCCATCGCTAAAAATTAAACTATACAAATTCATAAGTGGAAATTATATTAAAGATGAAGGTAGTTTAGAAGACTGCTTCCAGAAGCCAGAAGCCATCATATAAGATGATGTACTATTTATGTATAGCGCACACACCCTCCTGTGAGCCTTAAATCATCTCCAGGAGACTTACAATGCATAATACAAAGTAAATACTATGTAAACAGATGTCTTGTTATAGTGTTTAGGAAACAAGGACAAGAAGAAAGACTGTGCACATTCAGCACAGATGGCAGCGTTTTGATTTATTTACTTATTTACTTATTTTTCCATGTATATATATATATATTATCCTGGGTTGGTTGGATCCACAGCTACCGAATTCACAGGTGGGAAGACCCGATGCTCACACTCATTGATTCCTGGTTATTTTCTCTCAGTGGGAGGGATCAGAACAGGGACACGGAAAAGGGACACCAGCCAAAACTTGATTTGTTAACTATAGTCTTCTTTTAAAAGTGTCTATATCAGAGATCAACAAACTGTGACTTGAAGGCAACCTGCCACTTATTTCTGTGAAATTCATGAGCTAAAATTGTGTGGTTTGTTGTTCTTGTTTAATGATTGGGAGAAAACAATGATATTGTTTGACATGTAAAAATTATATTACTTTCAAATTTTCAGCCTCCCCAAATAAAGTTTTTTTTATTTAAAAAATTTATTTATTGTTACTATTAGTGTGTGGTGTATCTGTGTGCGTGCATGCGTGTGTGTGTGTGTGTGTGTGTGTGTGTGTGTGTGTGTGTACATACATGCTGAGTGTACTTGGGAGCACATGCCACTACTCACATTAGAGGTCACAGGACAACTTTACGTAGTCAATTCTCTCCGGCCACCTTTACAGGGGCTCTGGGGATGATGGAACTTAGGTCACCAGGCTCGTGTGGCAAGTGCCTCTACCTACGGAGCCGTCTCGCTGCCCTCAAATGAAGCCTTGTTGGAACAAGGCCACCCTGACATATTGTCTCTCGCTAATTGTGCTACAACAGCAGTGTTAAGTAGTTGCAAACAGGGACCATATGGCCTGCAAAGCCAAAATATTTACTGTGTGGTTCTTGAAGACAGAAATAGTTTTTCTGATCTGGTCTAGATTTAAGAGAATGAGAAAAAAATTCTAAGTATGAGAAGATTCTTAAATGTCAAAATTAAAGGCACGCTGTGTCTTGTAGTGTTTCATTATGAATAGCAGACAGACTGGAGGGAATAGCCGCTCAGAACCCGAGAACCTTTATCCAAGTCAGCAAAGAAACCCCTCCCATTGCTGACAAATCAGCAAGGTTCTGACAGTTTTCGTGGCTTCTCTTTGTAATCAAGACAAATGGAAATGCCCATGAGTCTTGTGATGTGAGTGCACTTTGCTCAATTAGATAGTGTGCAGGCATTTATTTATAACCTTAAGTTATGACTCTGTTGCTGGCACTGGCTATATAAAACCAATAGTGGGGAGAAGGCAGCAGGGCAGGTAGCAGAGCAGTGCCAAGAATCCCTCCCTCTAGACAGCTGGTGGGATCTCCCTGGTAGAATGCTTTGGAACGCTGGAGTCCATTATTACCTTCTGAGAGCTTTGTCTGGCAAGTCCTGGTTAATTCAGGCTATTCCAGCAGATAGCATCATCACAGCTCCAGTCTCCAGCCCTGTGGCACTCAGCTTTTCTGGTGTTTAAGTGGTATCTCAGGTAGCCAAGAGAAATCTGTTCCTTGAATGTCTGGGTTTTGCTAAGTGGCTGCTGTCTAGTGGCAGAGGCGCAGGCGCAGAGGCTAACAGCCCTGATGAATGCTCCTTCTGCCGGGGCAATGCCTTCCAAGGCATGGAAAGGAGCCCGTGTCCCCTTTTGTTTCCTACTCTCTTTGCTTTGGGAGTTGTATATTTAAGGACCAGAATACTCTGAGACACACAAGGGGACCTTTAGAAAGTCATTGCACAAGACTAGAGGATGACCGAGGCTCAGAAAGACCCAAGGACACCCTGAATTTACACCTGGGACTGATTACCAGCACAGACACAAACTAATAATTAAAAACTAAATAAACAAAATAAAACACCAGACTCCAAGGCATAAGTCAACTCTGATTTCCAGAATTACCATGCTATCAGATTCAAATGCCCAGTTTTAAACAACAAAGCACAAGGCATACCAAGTAGCCAGAGACTATGGCTCCCTCAAAGGGAAAAATATTGACAGTCACTGTCTCTGAGGACTAGCAGATGGTGGACTCACAAAGCAAACATCGGAAGCCAGCTGTCTTAAGAAAGCAAAGTTAGGTATAGACAAAGTCAGGGACACAGTGCAGCGAAGAGACAGAAAGCTTAATCACAAACAAAGAGAATCCTGGAACTGGGGATTGCGATGGCTGAAATAAAATGTTCAACAGATGCGGCGGAGGCGGACTGAGCAGGTGAAATAATCAGCAAACTCACAAGTCAACTGAGGCGGTAAATGTAAAGCACACAAAGGAAAAATATATATATAAATAAAAATAAAAGCAGAGCCGAAGGAAATAGTGCAATATCATCAAGCGAATCATGCAGTGTGATGGTCTCAGGGGGGCGGCGGGGAAGGGGGGGCAGGTGATGGGAGAGGTGAGGAGCTAAGGGGGCAATAGAGGAGGTGGAGGAGGAGATGAAAAGAAAGGGAGGGGAAGAGGAGGGGAGAAGAAAGAGAAGGAGGAGGAAAAGGGGGAAGAGCAAGAGGGAACGGAGGGGGAGAAGGGGGAGGAAGAGCAAGCAGATGCAGTGGCACAGGCCTATAGTCCCAGCACTCAGGAAGCTGAGTGGAAGAATCATGAGTTCAAGGACAGCCTGAGCTTTGTATGCAGAGAGACCTTGTTTTAAAATAAGTAAGGAAATAAACAGCTAACCCAAAGGTACAAGCCATGCATTGTCCCACACTGAGGAAGGGGGTGGGTCAGGGGTGGAGGTGAGCAAGCCCACTACCCTGGGGGAGCCATCGGGAGCCTGCCTTGGAAAAGCACAGCCACATTCACAGATTTTGTTTCCAGATCCCTAAGCTCCGGTGGGCATTCTGGTCTTTGCCTGCTACACAGCACTTTCTTCTGTCTGTTCACCTCCCCACCGCTCTAGAAAACCACCCTGTGCCTCCCTCTCCTCCTCCCTCACAATGAACAGCCTTCATTATTCACCAGGAAAACAGAAGCAACCACAGCAATCTTCCACAAGTTCCTGCCGCCACACCCATCTACAAAACCTCTATGGTTTCTGCGTTTTCCCTAATTCATCTGCCCGAGGCCAGCCGCTTTCTGCGAATACGAGGTATACCGATAATAGCCTGGCAACAGGATTTCTTCTCTCTCTGCTTTGCTCTCTGCCCGTGGACGAGTCGTTTGGAGGCCAGAAAAATGCGTGCAAGGAAACCAGGAACCCTGGTAAATGTTTCAGCTGTGGACCTGGGCTTAGTAAACCCGAGGAGTGTCCTGAGGTCTTTAGGCAGATCGCTGAGAAGGGATTCCCCCAGCCACTTGAAAGGAGTAGTCATTTCAAGATTTTCTTCAAGGACTCGACAAATGAGGACAGAGAGGAGGTGACATGGACGGGACATTTGAAATGGGTGTTTTGCCATGCATAGTAGTGTGTGCCTGTAATCCAGTACTCAAGAGGCTGAGTCGGGAAGAAGGTGAATTCAAGGTCAGCCTAGGCTGGTTAGCAAGACTATGCATTTTTAAAAAAGGAGAGAGAAGAAAAGAAAAAGAAAAGAGGGGAGGAAGGAAAAACTAAACTGCTGTTTTAAAGGTTTATCTTCATCTTGCATGTGTGTCTGTGCCCACACCAAGTCGTGTAGGAGCCCGAGGTGGCCAGAGGGTAGTGGATCCCCTGGAGCCAGACTTACAGGCTACAGTGGCAAGCTGCATAACCATGCCTGTGCTGGGAACCAATCTCGAAAGCAGCAGCCCCCCTAACTGCTGAACCATATTCCCAGCCCCTAGATGGATGTTTTCAAAATGCCCTCTCTCTTGTGCTGGGACTCCAGCAATCGGTGAGGGTTAGCACACGTGGCAGAGAACAGAGCTGTGAGCAAAGGGAGGCGACCTCTCCCGTGAGGCGAAACTGTCCATGCAAGGCAAGAGCCAGGAGAGAAAGGCCAAGCTCGACCAGCCTTCGGTGCTTGTGGTACAACCCAAGCTGACAGGAGAGAGCCTGGTCTGGCCTCAGCACATACGTTTCGATTCAGAGAACCGCAGTGCTGAAAAACATAAATGAAATCAGTTCCAACGTTTACTGAGACAAGAGGGAAATTGCCAGAAAATGTGGAAGGAACTACCCTTCCAGAGCGAAGCCAATCATCCCAAATCCTCTCTGAGGCTCCTCTAGCCCAGACTCACCGCAGAAATCCCTGTTGGCCTGAAGCCTGGCCCTCTCAGCTTCCACAGCACATCCTCCTCATGTGCGGCTCCTCTCTGCTCGCCCTCACCGGGCTTAGCCCTCTCCACTTTGCGTTCTCAGGAAAAACCCTTGTCCTCTCCAATGTAAACACTTCATCCTCCCTGCTCCAGCAGCATCTTGGGGCACAGTGGCCCCCAAGTCTGCATGATAAAAACCCCAGAGTCCCAGACAACAGAATTCTCTTCAGAGAGGCAGAATGCAGGAAGGGCTGGGGCCACAGAACGTTAATGATTTTTCCCCCATCACAGTAGAATAAAGTCTCTTTTCCCCCTCTGCATTCCAAGTGTCTTAAAATATCTTATTTCAAAGGGAGAACACCCTTGGAAATACAGAAACACTGGTGAAGAGAGCAATCCCTCTCTTTGAGTAGGGACGGCAGCCCAGGGAGCTGCAGGGCTGGGATTCTTTTTAGCCATCCAGGCCGCAAAATGTAAATGAATCTATTTACTCGGCAAAATATTTCCTTATTACATTTCGAGTAATTTCCCATTGAAAACAAACGGTGCATGTCAAAAAGCTGCAGGCGTCCCCTGGGCCCCGGAGGTGCAGGACGGACACACTGCGGCCATCTTTCATCTTCTTTCAAGGCAGAAAGGCAGACGTGTTTATTTTCGTGTTTGTCTTGATGTTTTGATTTAGCAAGTGCCACTGCCCCAGTTGAGCCTTTGAAAAGACAAAAAAAGAGCTGCCACCACCTCTGCTCAGAGGGACTCTGTGTGAACCTGGACAGAACCTGAAGAGAACTGAAGCCACCTCGTTAACAGCTTTAGTGTCCAGGGTGGTCTGTGTCGTAGCCTCAGATTACGGAAAGGGTGTATAAGGAAAGTGTCACAGAGGTCCCGTGGGGCTCATAGCCTCAGCCAAACCCATGGACGCTCTGGACCTAGAAGGATGCGCCCCAACTGTCCCGTGCAAGCTCCCCTGGGCTCATCTGCCTTTGTACCCCACCAGGACCAGGTGTGGTTTGCCTCTCGGAGCGAGTGCTCTCTCTCCGCTGCCCAGTCTGAAGTGTGTGTGTATGTCTGTGGGGAAGTGCTCATGCACATGAACCTTTGTGTATGGGCAACACATGGGCGTGGAGGCCAGAGGCTGACACTGGGTGTCTTCCTCACACACTCTCCACCTTAATTTTTTAGAAGGCTCAACTCCCTGGTTTCTATGCAGCTGCAGCTCCCTGGTTCAGCTGGACCTGCAAGCCCCTCGGGTCTCCCTGTCTCTGCCTTCTCATCTCTGGGATTACAAGCATGCACTGCCATGGCGGGCTTTCATTTAGATTCTGGGTTCTAAACTCGGGTCCTCAAGCTTACATAGCAAGCATTTTACAGCCTGAGCTCCCCTGCACCCCATTTAATCTAACTTAAAACACAAAGTCTTGTTTAATCCTCTATGGGTGTTTTTCATTTTGCATCTGAATAGAGCTATCTTTTAGCTCTGATAGTAAAACTGTTCAATACTCAACCCTCTGACATCACCGAAAGAGCCAAACCATTAACTCTGCTGGCCACACTCAATGGAAACTCTTCTCCAAGCTCCTGGCATATTTGAGGTTCTTAAGTTTTCATGGAGAGTTTTGCTTCTGAAGTCCTGTGCCCTCACAGCTTCACACCAGGCCAGGCCAGGTGGGTTCATGCCCTCAGCTTCACACCAGGCCAGGTATGTTCACAATTCTCTAAAAAAAAAAAAAAAAAAAAAAAAAAAAACCTTCTGCAACATCCACATTACCCCAAATCTTCCACCAAGCTTTTCATGGCCCCCAAGCCCTCTTCAAAGCTGAACTGAAGACCTGTCATCATGAGGGAACTGTGAATCCAAAGCACAGGAAAGGCAGAATCAAGGATGCTGAACCCTTCCTTGAGTGTTCTCTGATGATCCTTGCATCCTCACTAAGCTGTCTATCCCAATGCAAACTTTCTCTCATTGGACCCCAACTTTTGCTCATTTTCTCTTTCTCCCACTGTCCAACTTTACCCACACATGCACATCCCAAACCTGATCAACACCCCATGCCAGAAAAGAAACACGTGTGTTCCAGACCTTATGCTTATCAATGCCTGTGACTGGATTTCAGTATGTCCCTCACTTGCCTCTACATACTGAGAAGAACCGATACTAACAGTTTTATTGACTTACTGTCAATTTTTTCCTAGTGTGTTCTATAGTGGGCTGCCTTTCAATAATATTTAAGGATCCATAAAGTGCTGGCCACATAAACATTAGGACTTGAGTTCAACATCCCCGCCCAGAGCACTTTCATAAAAAAGCCATAAGTGGTTGCACACAGTTGTCATCTTAGTACTGTGGAGGTGGAAACAGGAAGGTTCCAGAGACTCAGTGGCCAGCCAGCCTCACTTATTCAGTTTGTTCAGGCCAATGAGAGACCCCATCTCAAATAACAAGGTGGACAGTGCTTGAGGAATGACACTGGAGACTGACCTCTGACCTCCACGTGCACCCACATACATGCACACACACATCGGCACCCACATGAACATGTACCTGCATTTATACATTCACACACATTAATCATCATCCTGATAATGCACCTAACCAGGATGGTGGCACACACCTATAATCCCAGCATTCACGAGGCCAGCCTGGGCTACGTAAAAAAAAAAAAAAAAAAAAAAAAAAAAAAAAAAAAAAAAAAAAAAAAAAAAAAAAAACTTGTCACAAACACACAGTGTGAAGCTTTAGCTCAGCAGGAGCTGCCGAGTAGCTAGAGAGTTTTCTCTCCGGGTCCCGCCAAGCCCCAGCAGTCCGACAGCCCACTTATAAAATAAACACACAGACGCTTATATTATTTAAACTGTTTGGCCTAATGGCTCAGGCTTCTAGCTATCTAGTTCTTACATCTTAAATTAATCCATTTCTATAAATCTATAGTGGCGGCTGGCAGTGTCTCCCTCTGCCTTCCTTTTCTCTCAATCCTCTCTGTTAGTCCCGCCTATACTTCCTGCCTGGCCACTGGCCAATCAGTGTTTTATTTATTGACCAATCAGAGCAGCACATTTGACATACAGACCATCCCACAGCATGCAAGATGCTGCAAGTTTGATCCCCAGTAATGAAATGTCTCTGATCTCAACCAAGTAAAAGTCATGATGATTCATTATCCTCCCAAAAACCTCCTCCTCATGCAAAACAAGACCCTGAGTGGTCTTTTGCCTTTCCTCCAATGCCTAACTTCTGCTAATATAATCTACAGTTCTGGATATAAATAACGCATTAATTTATTAAAGTGTTCTTTATTCTTAAGAACTTCATACATGTATACAATGACATATGACCACATGTAGCCACCATCCCCTCTCTGAATCTCCTCAGCACCTACAGTTTTTAAATGCAAGTGTCCCTCTACTTCTCCCTATCTGTCCCTCTGTCTTTGTTCCTTATACGGACCCTGACATCAGTCTGAAGTCACTGTCCTTTTTGCCTACTAAAAGTTTATTCAAGAAAGGCAAATATGTTTGAATATTCACTCAATCTGTTTTTATCTTAAAATGCTGCAAAATTTCTACCATATAACACAAACTTTATTCCTTAAACTGTTTAAAGTTGTGTGTGTGTGTGTGTGTGTGTGTGTGTGTGTGTGTGTGTGATTAAATGAACCAGCATGCTATTATATAAAGGAAGCTTAGAGTGAATTTGTTTCACAAACTAAACTAAAGAAATTTTTTTCCTTTTTTGCAATAGTGCACTCTTATTCCAACCCATTTCCACCTCCTCTTCCCACTAACAAGAATGACCCTAAAGAAATCTGCTTACCATATCCTTAATTTAAAAACCAAATACAAACATCACACATTGTGCACCATGTTTTTTTTGTATCTGTATAAATAATCCCCCTTTCCACGTCAGATCGAGCTGTTTCCTTTTCAATGATTTCACTTTCTTTCTTTTTTTTTTTTTTTTTTTTTTTTTTTTGGTTTTGTTGTTGTTGTTTATATGTTCCTCAGACTATACCAATGCATGAAGGAATGTGAGGAAGATCAAACAATAGAGGTGTGGTTTTTTTTTTTTTAAGTCAAAGATATTTTTCTTTATGTATGTTCTAAACTTCTTAATTCTTCCTCCTAGGCTCAGAACACTTCCAAGTTCTTCCTATCGATGTCTCTCCTGCTCTTGGAGTTGGAGCTGGTGCACTAGATTTCAGTAGTACTTCTTCCCCCAGCGGCGTACCCCAGTAAACTTACTGAGGATGGCCTTCATGGGAACTTAGGAAACCTTGCCGTGCAAGGCAAGCTTTTGCATTTGTCCAGAAAGCCCAGGAAAGGGGCTGCTGGGGTGGTGCTGAGGGTGGTGCTTGGGGCTGGCCCTGCTTCTGGTGGCTGGGGAGGGCCTGGTGGGGTTCATGCTGGAGCCATTAGTGGAGTTTTTGATTATGCTCTGACAAGTTCAGCGCTGAGTTGTTTGGTTGCTCTCTACAGTGGCAGTACACATGGTCGGCACATGTGGCCTTGACTGGAGTTTTTCTACTTTAGAGGTGTTGATAAAACAGTTTTGAAAATGTAATTCACAAGCCTGTAACATTCCTCAGCCCTACAGGATGTAAACCCTCCTCCTTGTCAAAGGCAATGCCTTGGCAGAGAACCTCACTCCCACCAAGATGCTCCTACTTCCCCAAGCCAGACTTCCTCTGCCCAGTCCTGACTCTGGCTTCAACCTGGGCAGTTTGCTGGGACCCTGCCCAGCACAGTGGAGCTCCATGGTCATGACAGTGAAACCCAGCTGTTACGGAGTTCTTCCTACTGGAATGAGCCAGGCTACCAGCACAGTCCCATGTTCAAACCTTAGGAGTCCATATACAAATGGTGAATGGACAGAGTCAGAGTCATCCAGTCCTGGAGCTTCTTGTGCACATGGAACCTGACAATCATTGTTGTCCAAATCTTCCCTAATGAACCTCATTTTCACCAGTACAATACCCCTCCCCTCCCCACCCCTCCTCTCCCCAAATTCTCTAGGCTTCTAATGTTGATATTTTTTTTTTTTTTTTGGTTTTTCGAGACAGGGTTTCTCTGCGTAGCTTTGCGCCTTTCCTGGAGCTCACTTGGTAGCCCAGGCTGGCCTCGAACTCACAGAGATCCGCCTGGCTCTGCCTCCCGAGTGCTGGGATTAAAGGCGTGCGCCACCACCGCCCGGCTAATGTTGATATTTTTAAAGCATATCTCCTACTATGGTCACAGTGACCTGTCTAAAATGCAAATGTGACTATGTCTTCCCTTTTCAAAGTCCTTCCCTGGCTCCTTAAACCATTGGGATTAAGTTTAGGTTTCTGAATATAGAGTAAATAGGGCGGCATGCATTGGCCACAACAATCATGATTGAGAATGAAGACGGTCAAGTGTGCAGGTGTGGAAAGGGACCATCCCAAGCTATGCTGGGCACAAGTCACCCAGGGCATAAGTAGATAGGTGCGTTTCAACCCAGTCCCAGCAAGGCCCCACTCCCAGCCTCATTGCCTAGTCAACGACTATTTGGAACTTTCACGGTCCCAAAGGCACACATTGCAGGCTTGGTCCCTAGTCCATGGTGCAACTAGGAAATGATGGGAATTTGAGGAAGTGGAGTCTAATGGAAGGAAGTTATGTCACTGAGATTGTGCCCATGGAAAAGATGTTAGGACTCGGTGCTACCACCACCACCCCCTTTCTCTTTCCTTTTCCTTTTCCACCCATCTCTCCATCTTGGCCACCATGGAATAGGAAGCTCCACTCTACCATATGCTCCCTGACACGATGTTTTGCCTCATGAGAGGCCAAAACCAGCAGCATGGACTAAGGTCCTCACACTATGAACTGAAAAGAAACCTCCTCCTCCTTCTCCTCTCCCTCCTCCTCCTCCTCCTAAGTAACTTGGCACCTCAGGGCTTTTGCCACTGCCATGAAAAGCCAACACAGTGGCCTCTCTTTGTTGTGTCGCTGCCTTGAACACCATTTTCCTCTCCATCCACTCTCCGCTCACCCTGGCCAGCTCTGACTACACTTGTTCCTCTCTACTTTCACTCAGCTTGCTGTAGGAAGCTATGCCCGGGCTCTTCAGAGGAAGCTTGGTGCTCCCCTTTGAGGTTTACCTCTCCACTGTGTTTGTTGGTCTGATAGTCCCTTATCCTCCTAGAGAGCGCTAGACACTTCCAAGACTGGGATCCACCCTGGCATCGGTTGACTCAAAACATACAAGTGAATTAGTGAATGCTGAATGAATGCCATTGGGACATGGAGAGGGAGGGCATGAGAGGAGTTTGGAAGAGACTGAGTGACATCAGTAAGTCTAGGGGTTTGGGGTACAGGCATGGCATGAGAACTTTGCCTAGCCAGGGCACTGGTGGCTAGACACAGTCCAGCACTAAGGAGGCGGGCTCACTTTGTCCCGAAGTTCTGAGATGAGATGAGAAAAATCACCATTTGCATTGATTGACCAGAGAAACATAACTATGGGACAAGGAACGTGAGTGTGATTGTTTTTCTTATGACCTGGATACTTGGATCCACAAATGTGTTCAGTTTGAGGAATTCTCTGTATATGTATTATAATAAGCTAAAAATAAAGCAGGCAGACCCTCTTCCCAGACTGGATAACAGGGTCTCCCAGGACGTTGAATATAGAAAGCCTCCCTGTCTGTCCTCCCCAGCTACAGCTGGAATCTGGAAAGCCGCCACAGAGTAAATGTGTCTGCAAACCTTCAGACTTCTGCCAATACCCCAAGATGCTGAGTAAATACCAATGAACTAGCTTATTTACCGCAAGTAATAGGTGCAAGTCTCATTCTTCTGAGAGACGCTTTCATTTTTGTTAATTGTGCATGGGTTTGCAGTGAACATTTCAAGTTGTGTATTTGGGCTCGCCACTATTTCGGAGATGGCTACAAACACTCTACAGTGTGCCCTGTGTGCACTCATTAGCATGCAGTCTGAAACCCGCCTTGCATATTCATGGTCCTGCCTCCCTCTTCATCTCAGCACCCTTGACTCCCCCCTACAACTCCCGCTCCCGCTCCAGCTCCTCATTTCCAATTTTGTACCCCCCGCCCCACTTGCCTGGAGATGTCTGGGCTGTTGCTGGGCCCATCCCCACGGCTTTAATATGACACGGATTGCTGACATCCAGTGGCTGCTTGGCATCATTACAGATGTCTGTGCAGTCGGCTCCTTCTGGCCCCTGGGTGCCTGTTTGCAAGGAGCCCTGTCCTGGACTGCTGACGAGGCTCCAGACCTGACAGGAGGGTGGAGCGTCAAGGCTGTGGCTTTGGTGACAGCTGAGCTCTGCCATACCTTGGGGTTTTCCATGCTGTCAGACTCTGAGGACTAAGTCGAAGGCCTGGTGACCCCAGTCAGGGGGTGACAGTGGACATAGGGCACAGCACACTTCCTGGCCTAACCTCCTGAGGCCGGCTCCCTCTACCCCTCCCTCCTCCTCCCTGTCCTCCGCCTTGCCTGCCTCTCTGCCACCTTGAAGACCTAATGGCTAATCATTTCCTCTCAGACCGCTTGCACTGTGAAGGAGGAGCCATTGTAAAAGCACCCGGCTAGCCATTTTATTATTTTTCCAGCGCAAACAGGTTTTGCCTTGGCCGGCCTTGGTGCCACGGTAGGATATGACTTGTGACAGGTCTGAAACACATTCAGAACAGTAAACACAGGGCCAGCCACAGCCCCCTAATTTAAACCGGGGGGGGGGGGGGGGGGGGGGGGGGGGGGCCCGGCCGCGCAAGCCGTGTTTACCACGCTCGGGAGCACACGTGGCCTCACTTCAGAGGAAGGCATTCCTTTGAATCCGAGACCGGGACAGAGAGAGACTATAAGAAGGAAAAAAGTTTGGTTTCAATATGTGAAATTGGTGCCCCTGGGGGAAACTTTAATTCTTGTCAAATGTTTAGGGAGAATGCAAACGGGAAAGTTTCCACGGCTGCAGATGTATCCCTTGGCGCTCCGACTTCAGTCTCTGCGCAGAGGCTCCTGCCCTCAGCCAGGCTGCTTCTGAAGGGCCAGAGTGCGGGGATGGCCTAGAAGGAGGAAACAACCAATGCCTGACAAGATGACAGGCTGGCCATCCAGCCACAGACAGTAAGATGCCTTGTCTGTTAGCCGGGCGTGGTGACTCATGCCTGTAATCCTAATACTGAGAGGCTGAGTCAGGGAGACTGAGTTCTGGGCCATCCTGGGCTACAAGAGGAGATTCTGTCTCAACAAACCAATGACAATAACCATCATAACTATTGAAAGCCATATTCTGTTTGTTTGTTTCAAGACAGGGTTTCTCTGTGTATCTATCCCTGGCCATCCTGGAACTTGCTCTGTAGACCAGGCTGGCCACAAACTCACAGAAATCCACCTGCCTCTGCCTTCTGACTACTGGGATTAGAGGCATATGTCATCACCATCTGGCTGAAAGCCATATTCTTACCCTAGTATCTTGGAAAACCAGTGTCTCCCAAACCATTAGAACTTTCGGTCCAGTCTAGACTATAGAGTGAGAGCCTGTCTCAAAAGAAAGAGAAAGAGGGGGGTTGGGGAAAAAAAGGAGGAAAGGAAAGGGAGACAAAGTACTTTATGCAGCCTGAGGGAGGACCAGCAGCAGGTGGTCCTGGGGCAGGGGTGGGACAGGGATCAGGGGTAGGCTCAGAGCTTGGGACAGGGATCAGGGGTGGGCTCAGAGCTCTTCCCAAGCTGTAGGGAGCAGGCAAGGACGACCATGAGCACATTCCTCTCATCAAGTAACTTTAACCTTCCTTCTCCTGCTACTGGAGCTCTGGGGGCCGTGGGCCTCTGTGGGCAGAGGCAGGCCAGGCCAGGCTGGGACACCTTGACCCTCCAGACGCAGAGAGAGTACAGTGCTCTGCATTGATCTCCCGCTGCATAAGGAGCCTCTGCAATGGACGTCAAAAACACATTCCCAGTGCCCTTGGGAGAGACGTCAGGAAGTCTAATTATAACCGGCAGCTTCTGCCTTTCTGGGCAGAGCTGATGTTTTGAAGAGGAAGAGGAACTCCGCGGGTAGGACTGGCAACTGCGGCCACGGATGGAAGCACTACAAACGTCTTCCCCACCGAGCACAAATGACCCTGCAGCTAGGTAAACACTCCGTGGGTAAACCAAGGCTAAAGAGCCCCAGAGTCGGAGTGGCGCTGGAGTCTGAAAGGGACACGCTTTCCCAGATGCAAACAAACCCTCAACCCGGAGAGCACCCAGAAAAGCTTCTGGGACCTCACTCTGGTCCCCAGCAGCAGGTGACCTAGGGGGAACCGCTCTTCCTTGCCATCTTCTCCACCCACGGCCCTGGCTGGGCAGTCCTTCCAGTGACCTGACAGGAAGTACTGTTATGTACTTCCTGTCTTCCTGGCAGGAAGTAAGTCATGGCACAGCTTCTGACTGGCTGGCTGCTGGCCTCCGAATTCCACGTGGCTGCCTCAGTCCCTTACATAGTAGGTGCTTAGTAACTCTGCTAACCAAGCTTCGGCCCACTGCTGGGAAGGAGAGGGATGGAGAAAGGCAAGAGGAAAGAAGAAGAGGGTGTTGGGAACACGGCTCAGTTCTTCAAGGGCTTGCCACACCAGCACACAGACCCGAACCAGATCCCCACAGTCCACCAACAAAAGGCCAATGTGCTGGTCCACGCTTATAATTCCAGCACTGGGTAGGTAGGGATAATGGGACTCTTTGGACTTAACCATCCTAAGTGAGGTTCTGGGCGGTAGAGACCTGAGGAATGACAACCAAAATTGTCCTCAAGAAATACATGTGTCACACAAACATACACACAGGGGAGAGGGAGAGAGAGAGAGAGAGAGAAGAGGTGGTGGGTTCTATAGGCCTAACATGCCTAAATCGGATTAACATAATTTAAAATTAAATAAATGAATAGCTTTGAAGGCAAAAATTCCTTCAAGCCATTCTTCACCTTCTCTCTCTCCCTCCCTCCCTCCCTTTCTATTTAAAAAGTGAGAAGTAACATGATGTTTCAATACACGAGTAATGATTGAACCAGAGTAAACATCTACCCAAACATTTACACTGTCATTGTAGTCCAGCTGCTTCGAGCTCTTCGCTGTTGCTATTCTGAAATACACACATTACTGCATCACATCCGGAGAAGCACACACTACAGCTTTTCGCCTGGCTAGCTGCACCTTGGTACCGTTGACTAACCTCTCTCCTCCACCCCTCTCCTTGGCTCTCTTCTCCCCCTGACTTTTTGAGGCCATTTTCAACTCCAGCTAACCTCAGGCCTGAGTACAGGAGGCACCCCCATCCTGTTGGGGGTGGGTGTGCGCATGTTTGCTAGTGTTGAACTATAGATTTGAGGGGGAGGGGTCATGGGTGCAGATCTCAGAAGCATCGTGTTGAACGTGGAGCAGGCTGGGGTGTGGCAGAACCGGAGCACTTACCCGGCACACACAAGACCTTGGATTTGACCGCAAGGCAAAGAAAAGTGGAAAGCCACCATTAAAAGTGGAGGGCTTTTCTCTGAGAATAGACTAAAGGGGCCTGGGGAAGTGAGTTCAGATAAACTCTTTGATGGTTACCAAAGCGAGTCTTTGGGTCTTTGAACTAAGGGAGTTCCAGAGGTTAATCAGGGCAATGCCACAGAAAAAGTTCAGAAGGCTTCTTTTCTGTTTAAAAAACCATTGCCTGAGGTGCTGTGGTGGTTTCCTGCAGACACCAGAGTCAGCTCCATTTTTGACCTGGTCTCCAGGTGGGTGGAGATAGCCACAGTGGACATGGTATGTGCTATTCAGCAAAGCATGTGGCAAAACATCTAACCACATCTTCATCGAAAGTACTTCAGTTATGATGAGATTCCTGATAGAAGCAACCTAAGGAGCTGTTTATCTTGGGGACAATTGAAGCAGTTATCTAGTTCGCTGTGGTGTGTGGGCCAGAGACAGCGGCTCACATCGGGTCCCTCCATGCTCAAGCAGCCCAGCGCACACAGGAAGTGGAGCAGGGCTAGAAAACCTTATAGGTTGTCCCCAGTGGCCCATTTCCTCCAGCTAAGCCTGCATAAAATGTTCCAAAATGTCACTCCTAGCTGAGGACCAACTGTCCAGCCATTGGAGCCTATGGGAGAGGGCTTACCTTCAAACCACAGCTGAAGCAGGGGGGAGTGTGGATTGGGTTGGAAGCTGGCGAACCTTCAAGGGTGAGAAGTGATTTGTAGTCTCATAATGGGAGTGATGTGTGAAGTTCAACTTTTTTATCAATGGCTATTTTCAAAGACCGGAATTACAAACCATGCTTTGAGGAGAAAGAAGCCAAGAGAGAGCCAGTTCTCTAGAATGTAGGTTAAGATTCAAACTTTCAAAACACTGCTGCCAATGTTATAGACTGGCTACAGCCCACAGAATGAGCCTTAGTGGGGAAGAAATGTATTCATGTGTCTCATATTCCCAAGGTAAGCCATAAATGAAGGAATGTGGTGGCGAATGTCGGGCTGGTATACGATGACTTGGAAATGGTCTTCAGATTAGCAATACCTAGGATGCACACAGAGCAGGAGCACTGAATGGAGAACATTCTGAAAAAATGTGAGAAACGGCTGAGGAAAACCAGACCTATCAAGAGTGTGAACTAAAGTTCTCCGAAAAGAGGCTGTGTGTGAACTGAACCTTCTAGAAAGTCTGGCTTATTGGCTGATTAGAACCACAATGATTGTGGAGAGGCTGGGCTGTTGCTGGCCCAGAGCTAATTATGGTTTGTCTTGGGCTGGATAGTCCTGGCCGACCTGTGTCTGACCTAAGGACCTTGTGCTATTACAGGAAACGTTTGGGAATGTATTGTGTTAAGAGACCCACCAGAGGGCACCAGAGAGCACCTGAGAGCATCAGATGCCTATAGCAAAGGATTTCCTCACTTCGCTGTAACCATCTACCTGATGTGTCCATTAATGCATTTGAAAGTGTGTTGATTTATGATTCTTTTTGTGTTACTATAAAAACCTCATGGGACTGTTACCTCATTGGAACATGGTATTTGGAGCAACCTAAATCTGTGTCCCAGGGCTATGGTCACTCGTATTTGACCCTAGAATAAACTGCTGCTTTTTTTCACTTTGAGGTAAGCGCTGTGCCTTTGTGTCGACAAGAGAACAAGAAAGCTCTTGCAGGAGGGAAGACTCAGAAGCCAGGAAAGCAGTCTGTCCAGTAAGTGACCAGTGACCTCTGTCTAACCGCTCCTCAGGCTGCCTTAGGGAGTGGGAAGAGCAGAGGCATGCAGAAGCATCCAACAGTGTGTCATCAGGAGGACTTAGAACCCAGACAAGCTTCGTACGAATGCACAGCACACAAGACGACCCGGGTGGGTGGCCACAACAGTCTGAACATGGATGTGGGGAAGGTGCCACTCTGGACAAGAATAATGAAATAGTGGGTTTGAGATACTGGACAGCAAATGAAGGAATTCCCTTCGCCCTCTTGCCAAGAATTCTCTGGGGGACTGACATCCTAAATGACTTCCATGTTCCTTCTTAGCATTTTGACCCCAGGTCACTTCTTTCTTACTCTGTTTCTATTGCTCAATCTTGTATGACTTTTTTTTTAATCCTTTTCTCTCACTAGATCTCAGATCACTTCACTGTAATGCTTTTAAAATCTCTTTCTCTTCCTAGGCCTTGGGTCACTTTTTAAAAACTCCCTTTTTTCTCCCTTGGTCTTGGCCAGGACATAGATCATTAGACCGCTGAGTTTTCTCTGTGAATCACTCATAGAACAAGTTTTTGCTTAGCCATGTCGTAAAATATCTCTCCACTTACAGCCACAAAGGAATCTGTTGTAAACACAGAGATCCTGACCTTCTTTCTTGTCTGAAGTCCCAGGAACGGCCAGTCGGAGAAAGACCTGGGGAAAGGAGAAAGGAAATGGGGTGTTCCCATACTCTCCAGCACAGGGCTCCTCTGGGTAGGTCTCATTCCATCCGTCTGGCTGGCCTCGTGAAACGTTCTATTTTGTACCTTCTGGGGCTGCTGAAGAAGGCAGAGTGGAGATTTATAACAACCACTGTTCATTCCAGCCCAAGCAGCTTGGCACCGTCCGGGGCTGTGTTCCTCAGCGCAGCTTTCCACATTCCTGCCTGAGCTGAAACGCATGACAATTCCAGTTTGGAAACAAGCAGATGTTTTTGTCAGGGAAGAAATAGATGGCCCAGAGGAGATGGGAAGACAAGCTCCAGGGCTGGAGAGACGGCCCTACCGAGAGCTCTCATCACGCCGCGCCGACCAGCCTCTCGCCACCATTAGCCTGCTTGTCTGGAAGCCAGACTCTACTTAGCGTTTTTTTTTTTCCTTTCCAAGGATTCCTCTCTGGCTGCAAGGAGGCTAAAGTTTGGGAACGAAGAAGTAGCCTGCCGACTCCGGCTGGAAACTCTGGCATGGAAGGGTGGGTGCTCATGGCTGGGGAAGCTGTTCCTTGTGGCAGAGCTGGCCTAGGGGAAGCAGGTTGAATGGGCCACGGGATGTGGTAGACACAATGCTGGGGTCACCTGTGATGCTGAGTCCTTTCCTGGAGACGGAGGAGGCCATGCCTTTGTAGTCCCCCCCCCCCTCAATGACCCCTGCTCTGCTCTCCTCACCGACACCTAATATACTGAACCAACATCATTGTGATCAGTTTGGGGGCGGAAAAAATAGACTTTTTCCCCCAATAAAGATGCAATTTACTAATTTAAAAATCAAAATTGTTCTGTGTGATTGAGTTAAGGCTAAATGATGATACTGACCAGGGTAAGCCCGGGAGGACGGAAAGACAGACAAGGGAATGGTCTTCCTAATGACGGCCCAGGCTTTATTCTGGGAGAGGCCTGCAGAGAGGGTGCTGCTGTGAGAATCAGGCTCCCTTTACAGCCTGGGGTAGTTCAGGGAGAAAAAAGGAGAAATCTTGATGAGGGGTGGGGGAGGGGCTGGTCGCTAGGGATAGCTAGGGAATAAGGTGAAAGGTGAGTTAAGAAATGTCAGGTGAGCCATCAACATCTGCCAGGAGGGGTGGGGGTTTCTTGGAGCAGGGAGGGCAACTTGGAGAAGTTAGTTACTTTAGCTCTGGAAACCAAATGACTTCAGCTTCAGGAATTGCCATCGTTTAATCCAAATGGGGGAGCATGGCACAGCGGTATGGTCTTGGCTAACACAGGGTGACAGATTTTTCAAAGCAATTCCAGTTTCCAAAACTCCACTGTACTGTCTTACCATGAGTCTAACAGTCTAACTTTTTGTTGTTGTTGTTTGTTTTTGTTTTTCGAGACAGGTGCCTGTCCTGGATCTCACTCTATAGACCAGGCTGGCCTCGAACTCACAGAGACCCAGCTGGCTCTGCCTGGCGAGTGCTGGGATTAAAGACATGCGCCACCCTCCACCCCCACCCCACCCCCAGTCTAACTTAATTAAGAAAATATGATCAAGAACTTATAAATACCTGGTGGGTGATGGAAGGATCAAAGAATAGAGTCTCTATTTTGTATGATGTTGCGTTTGAAGTGTGAACTTTTTGTGCCTGTTCCTCAGGTCAGTTCCCAGTGTCCTTAGGGACAAGTGTTTGTTGAGGTCCTTGAACAAGAGCAACCCGGAAGTCATGCACCTCTTCCTTGCTGGTCTCTAGACCTTCTTTCTGTGTCCTCTTCACTGTGTCTAAGACGTGGGATATCCAGTATCTCAGCTGCTAAAGCCCAGGATAGTGTCAGGCTCTCTACCTGAAGGACCTAGCTATCGGATGGAGAATAGGGACTTGGGATGGGTAGGTGGTTGGGTACAGGGAGTGAATGAAAAAAGCTAGTTGGCAGGGGGAGACTAGAAGCCCTTCCTCATCTGGGCTACAAGCATCAAACTGAGCATGCTCAAGAAAAGGCCTGTTACACCAAGATAGGAAAGGCCTTGCCATGTAAACCACCTATAAATGATCATGAGCCTTCAGGCCCACGGTTTCTTGGAGGACATGCTTTTCCCAGCTCATTGACCCGCTCCATTCTCTGCAGTGCTTTCCTATTCTTAAAAAAGGGGTCTCCATTTCTATTTCTATTTCTAACCACGTGTCTCTGGTCCAATTCTTTGCCCTGGGACTCAAAAGTCTGGAACCTTCAGCAGGTGCCCTGGGACTCAGATCCACACCTGTAACATCAATGGCTGGCACCTGCTACAATGGGCTTCTTCTTTGCTTCTTCCCAAATCTTCCTTGATTATACGACGGGAAGGGACTTTGTAAAGAGAAGGACACCAAGAATGAGGCAGCCAGTGAGTACTGATGCTGCCTGACTTCCTCATACCCACCACATGCCCCAGGCCACTGACCACAGCCCCACGTAGCATCTAGGGCTCTTGCCCACCGCCCCTGATCCGCAGCTTCCCGGGCAGCTCCCCCGTCTCTGAGTGCTACCAGTACCTGGGTGATTTGTTGAACATTATTCTTGTAAAGTTGCTGCCTCCCCTCCAGCCGCATCAGCATGCCTCCCTCTTCTCCAGAGAGCCAAGAGAAACTATTAAAAATGTGTTTGAAATTACACATTCCCCCACTCTCCTTGACAGAAGAGCTTTGCAAAGCTCGTTAAGAGAGCTGGAGAAAATTCCTCTGCACATTTCTGGGCTTATGGTTATTATTCTGCATGTGTTGCCCAGCTAATAGAATGTGACGCTGGACATCATGATCCAAGAGAAAATGGCTGCCTCAGTCGTGGCTTTAATTCTAGAACAGCAGACGTGGCTACCATTTTGGCCAGTTGCAGAAGAGATGAGAGCCAAGGGGACAGAAGACAAAGAGGGAAGGAATACGTTCCGCGGGCTTTGGAATGTGACCCCTTTTTCCTCCCTCTGCTCGTCCTCCCCTCTCTCTGCTCTCCCTCTCAGAGGCTGGATGGCTGGACTCAGCTTATTACAGCTTCTCTCCAACTCCGTAAAACTGAGCTCCACCAGAGCTGGACTGTGTGGCTTGTAAATAATCTCCTACAGGAGCCTCCCTAAGTGGAAGCAGCCTGTTCTGTTCAGTTTTCTCCCCTGATTACCATCGGGGACCTCCAGACAGCTCAATCCCTTGCATAATCCCCAGGCAAGCGCAGCCTCTGCTTTGCCTCTCTTAGAAGGAATGCCACACTTGACCATCTCCCTGGCTCCTGGGCTAACACAACCCTGTGAGAAAACAGCCTGGCTCTGGACAGGAACCATCAGGGAAAACTCCAGGGCATGGATTTGCATCTTCTCCAGCAGATTTGAACGCCTGGAGAGCATATTTCTGAGCAGACCCATTAGAAGTGAGGTTATCCGCCCTCACGGAAACACACCTTTCACTATAAAAACAAGAAACTCCAGTGACATTTCTGTGACACAAAATCCAAAGCAACACCATATGACCTTGGGCTATGTAAATAAGTTTAACAAGGAAAAGCTAAAACATCCTGAGACCTTCTAACAAGAAGCACACACTGAGAACCCTAGCACATGGGAGACCATCAGTGGAAACTTTAAAATTTATTTAAAAATCCTGATTTACAGGATGTTATAAATTTCTGCATCAGAGAGTGGAGGACTAACCCCAGCACTGTGACTGTGACCTCATCTTGATTTGAGATATCATTGCCAAATGAGCTGGCTTCCTTAGAAAGGATGGGCTGTCTTCTCACAGAGAACTCTGGTTCTCTTAGACTAAAGAAACCAGAAGAAAAAGAAAATATGCAAATATTTCTCTTGGTACATAAATACTGAGTTCTTTATGGGACATTATATACTGTACTAAATGTTAAGCACACAGGTCAAGGGTTAAAGAGAAATTTCCAGAAAAGGATTCCAAACCTCTGTCTGCCCTTCTGAAAGGACCATTTCTACAACACTCTTGTTTTTCTTTCCATTTCAATGTTTCTCAAAAGCAAGAACCAAATTTGATTCACAAGACATCCTTGGCAAGAATTTCCCTCCTAGAAGATTTTCACTCCCTGAGTTTTAAGCACACTCACCTACACAGTGCAAGCCTTTTGGCTGTGTCAATTATTGCCTATAAGACTTTGACCTTTATATATCAAAATTTGTGGTTTTCGGGTTAATGTCAACTTTTTTTTTTTTCAAGTTATCTTGAGACCCTAGAATTTAAACACTGGAGGAGTGAGGATCAATCCTGTAACCTCACAGCCTCCGAGGCTCCATCTGACTGGACCACACACCCTAAGACTTGTCTTCCAGGCACCAAAACAGTCTGTGGATGGACGTTTGCCCTTTTGCCTCCTCCACTGGCTTGCAAATGACATAAACATAGGTGGGTGTCAGCTTAGGTGAGGGTCAACTTCTGCTCACTGTCATTTCCAGCCCCAGTGCAGTGTCTGGCTCGTCCATTCAACCATCCATGCATGCATCCTTCCATTCATGTTCTCCATGTTAAGGTTTGTCTTAGTTTCTTCTCCTGTTGCTGTGATAAAATAATCTTTTAAAAGCAAAATAAAGGAAAAAGGGTGTGCTTTTCCCACAGTTAAAAGGTGGAGTCCATCCTGGGGCGGGAGTTGGGGGGGGGCAAGGCAGCAGGACCTTGAAGCAGCTGGTCATATCACATCCACAATGCATCTCCTGGGCAGCTCCCTTTCTCTATATATACAGCCCAGGATCCCACCCAGGGAATAGTACTGCCCACAGTGGTCATGTCCTTCCACCTCAATCGGTATAATCAAGATAATTCTCTTCAGGCATGCCTGGGGACCCATCTCCCAGATGATCCTCAGATCCGTCAAGCTGACAATGTCAATGAACAGTCGCAAGGTCTGGGTAGGAAATGCTTGTGTGGTGATGTCTTGGTCCCCAGCTGCTGATACTATTTTGGGAGTTTGGGACTTGAGGAAATGAGAGCTGACTGGGAAAGTAGTCATGAGCACTTGTTCTTGGAGGATATGCCTTGTCTCTTGCTTTTGCCTCACTCTACTTCCGGGATGAGAAGTTTGCCCACACGCTTTGGTCATCACCATACTCCACCTCAACAGCAACAGAGTCGGCCAGTTATGGAACACAGCCTCTACAACCTTTAGCTGTTTCTCTTGTCTCTGTGAAGTACTAACACAGCCATGCCGCTCATGTGGCGGGTGCTCCCCACCAGAGCACAGAGCAGGTGCTCCTCATCAGAGCCACCAAAGAAGGCACAAAGTGTTCTTTCTGCTCTCCTGCTATTTAAATTCCAGGTGCGGGAAGGGGCTTGGGGGAAGAAATTTCCTATCAACAATTAAATGAGCTAGACAACTTTAGACACTGTTGAGTTCTGTGAAGAACGTGAAAAGGGTGGTATGTTTCTCAGTACAACCCTGGGATGGGAGAGTTGATGGGAAATGATAGGAGGGTGTTTTTAGAGAGGTCCCCCTGAAGAGAGATGTATGATAGGGGAAGGAGTAGCCACCTGACGCTCAAGCTCCAGAAGCAAGAGACCAACAGTGAGACACTAGAGGCAAGGAACACCCGATGAGGAACAAGTGAGCTTGTCGATGAGGGAAGCTCGCTTGGTCACGGGCTGAGGCATTGGAGAAGGCTGGGAAGAATGGCAGGCAGATCATGGTGGTCATGCAGGCCATGGTCACGCCTGGGCTTTCCTCCTGGATCATGGGACATCACCAGAGATGATGAAGCACCCAGAACAGTGGTATGACTTAACTGGCATTCAAAAGGGGACATTTGATGCTGGGCAGTGGTGGCACACACCTTTAATCCCAGCACTTGGGAGGCAGAGGCAGGCGGATCTCTGAGTTCGAGGCCAGCCTGGTCTATAGAGTGAGTTCCAGGGCAGGTTCCAAAGCTATACAGTGAAACTCTGTCTCAAAAAAAGGGGGGGGGGAGACATTTGAGACCCTGTCATGAGAATTAATAACATACTAGTTATGGACTGAAATCTCACATCAGCTCAGCCTCTGGTCTGAGCAGCAGGGATACTCAGTGAACTCTTCACAGCAGCTGCTCCACGTGGAGATGAATGTGGAGCAAGTATAGATCTGGTGTATAGACCTGTCCTTCAGAACACTGCAATCCAGACTTGATGCAGGTCTGACATGTGGGGGTAGCCAACCTGCCTGAATTACCTAGGCTTGTCTTAGAGTGTAGACGTTTTAAAAGATTTGTTATATTGTATTGTGTGTGTGTGTGTACATGCAGGTGTGTGGGGTGCCCCCAGAGACCAGAAGGGGGTGTCAGATGCCCTGGAGTTACAGCAGGTTGCTAGCTGCCCTTTAGGGCAGCTGAGAACTGAACTTCAGTCCTCCGAAAGAGCAGCAAGCACTCTTAACTGCTGAGCCTCATCTCAATCTCCTAAAGTTTAGAAATTATACTGTTTAAATATTTTACCGATTAAACAGTTTCAGAGTGTTGTAATAATTAAATAATTCATAATAATAATCATGAGGGAAAACCCATACATATTGTGTGTATATACACATACATCCTCATCCCTCCAGGAGGTCACAGCTCCCCTGGTACACTGTTGTCTAGCCTAAGACACCTGCTCTCCAGGATAAAGAAGCAAGTTCTGTATTCAGCAGCAGCAGCAGCAATGCCAGGCTTTATGACTGCTTCCATTGGACTGACTTCACTGGTTTACTCATGAAAAACTCACAAGTTGGGTAGCAGCAGCAGAGGACCATTGGGCTGCATCACTTCCAATGTCTGCTTAGGTGGGCTGTTCAGGAAAACAAAGCCAGTTTTAATGTTTTACGAAATCAATGCTATTTCCCACTTACTGAGCCAGTACCATGATCCCAGGCAAATCCCAACCCCTCACCCCCATTAACCTTTTCAGGCCTTCAGTGAAGGAAGAACTCTTGTTTTTATGAACTCTCTCAAAAGCCTCACTGTTGAAATGACACTCTGCTTGCTAGCTTTTATTTAGAAACACATTTTTTATATCCATTTATATCTGCAAGAGAAATGGGCCAAGAAAAAGTACATATAACAGAGGCTGAGGTAACCATCTACCAGCAACCCCCAGCCCAAACCGAAGCTGACGCCATGGGCACAGCCTTTGCTGAGGCTCAGGCAGGACCTTCCTTAAGAAGAGACTCTAGTTGACATGAGAATTTAACAAAGGCTTCGGGTGAAAAGAATAATCTAAGGGTGTCTACACAGAAGTGTCGGGGTGAAAAGAACAATCTCAAGGTGCCCGCATGGTACAGGAGTGTCGGGGTGAAAAGAACATTGTAAGAGGTTCATGCAGCACAAGAGTGCCAGATTCCTAGTTCAGAGTCATTAATCTTTCTGCACTTGAGTGACAAGGAAAAGGAGCTGACAAACACAGACGGACAGGCAGCGAATGCTCACATACTCCGAGTGTCAGTTCTAACTTATTTCTTCACTAGGAAAGGGAGAGTGAGGGCTGGCTGCCACTCTAGGGGGAGCCTCTTCACGCCCCCAGTCTTCTTCCGTCCAGATAATGTTTTGAATGCTGTGGGGATGAGCCAGTAAACAACCCACGAAGATTTTGACTTCCTCCAATGAATGAGAGTTTATTGGAAGAGTGGGAGAGGAAAGAGAATAGACCTCTGCCACCATGAATTTGGATAATTCAACAGTGCTTGGTATATTCAAACCAAACACCAATGAAAGAAATGCATTTAAAAAAAAGAAAATCTGATTGACAGTAGGTTGTTGGGCCGCTCTGAAGAGCACTTAGAGAAGACACAAGCCAGCTCAAGTGCACTGATATTTTTTCCAGAACAGATATATGTCTATAAATATGCACACCAGAATCCACACAATCCAGAGTATAGAAACTGGGGTGTATGATCCCTGTCCTTATGGACAGGAAGAGTGTCATTAGGGCATTAATGCTGGAGGGGACCAATAGGAACGGCATATCCTGAACACTCTATCTAGAAACAGATGAATGAGGGCCACACCTGTGGGGTTGATTGCTGTCCTTAGAGTTGGCAGTGTTTAATGTAAACCAACTCCTCTTTTCATTGAGTGTAAGTACCAAAGCAGTGAGCCTCAAGTCAGTGAAGGAAATTCGCTACTCCAGGCTGAGATGTGCTCTGTAACAACCATCCTACACAGGGTAACACCAAAGAGTTTAAGGATGGAGTCAAATTGTGTGCACAGCTTTATTTGTTAGAGCACAAACAAAGTATCACCACATTTTTAAAATAAAGCTTGCCTGGAGATCAGAGTGCAGAGTTAGCCACTAGAGGCCAGGCAGTGGTGGCACACACCTTTAATCCCAGCACTTGGGATCTCATGCCTTTGATCCCAGTACTTGGGAGGCACATGCCTTTAATCCCAGCACTAGGGAAGAGGAAACAGGAAGTGATATGGCTGGACAGGGAGAAGAAGTGATAAGATAAGGTGGAGACAGGAGCTTGGCCCTTTTCAGTCAGAGGATTCCTAGAGGTAAGAAGTCTTTCTAGAGGCTGGCTGCTCCACTTCTCTGATCGTTCAGCTTTCACCCTGATATCTGACTCCAGGTTTTTATTATTAAGACCAATTAGAATTTGCGTGCAAATTTATCAGTGCACTTGAGCTGGGTTGCTGGCCCAACAGTCTGAAGTCTGTAAATTAGACTTTCTTTTCTTCCTTTTTCTTTTTTTTTTAATTATTTCTTTTGCTTGTGTTTGATTTGAATGTGCCAAGCACTTTTAAGTTACACAAACTAGGTCGTGGTAGGAGAGGTCTGTTCTCTTTTCTCCCCAACTCTACCAGAGAACTCTTGTTCACTGTGAGGTCAGAATCTTCCTGTGTTATTCCTACTTGATTATTTGGGGAATTAGTTAGCAGCCTTTTACTACACCACCCATCCTTTCAGAAAACAAATCTTCCTGAGTTAACTAATGCCCGTTTGTAGCACCAGTGCCCCAGGCCTTCTCAAGACGCCAGTGCCCAAAGCCTGCCTAGGACATCGGTGCCCGAGGCCTGCCTAGAGCTTCAACTCTGCAGTGCTGGACGTCATAGGAACTTGACAGTATGAACAACACTGCCTTCCAGTGACGCTATCATGGACGGCTTAAAGACTCAAGGTTCAAATCTCATCTGCCTGGCAGTCTGGGGTGTGCACGCCAGTCTGGCCTCATTGGCACTAAGAAAATCCATGTGAGGAAGACGCCTCAAGCTACGTCAGAGACTCTTACATTTTAGACAATGTAGACATGGTCTGAAAGCTTTTACAAATCAAGCTTTCGTGCTTCCCTGAAGACTCCACGGAGCCTCCAGGAAATCCGAGAGTTTTTAACAAACTTCCAGGTACAAGTTGGTGCCACTTGTCCACAGACAACGCTCTGATTGGCTTCAACTGAGGATGCCCTGGTCTGTCACAACCGTGAGGAGTTGAACTCCCCGCTACTTCCTTGAATTCTTTCCTTTCAGTCTTCGAAGTGCAGGGGCAGGGGTGGAGGATGACTCTATACATTCCCCCATCACCCACACCCACCCCATCTCACACACACACACACACACACACACACACACACACACACACACACACTCAAGAAACCAGCTGTTTCTAAGAGTTCTGACTTCCTCTGGGCCCCGTGTGCCTCTGCTCATTCTGTTGGGCTGCTGTTGCAGTGGGCTGCTGTTCTGGAAGAACCATCATGGACTGAACCTGGGGTGAGCCAGCAGCCACATGAGGAGTGGGGCCGCACAGGTGGTGGAAACAGTCAGGGAACGTGACAAGTCAGACGGTGGTGGGATTGCTAAGGCAATCCTCCACGGGAGAAACGATTTGTAAGCAAGGGGAACTCCACAGTTATCTTCAGGCACAGAGACAAGGATCTAACGAAGGGCACAGAGCTACTGGCCGGAGGATGTTGCCGGTCAATCTACACAGCAGCAAACCACGGGTGCAACGTGACTCTCATTGGTGGCTCAAGGACAGAATATCACAGATATTATTGGAAAACCCATACAGTTTTGTTTGGCCTTTAACCTCCACCTACTTCCTCCCCCAAAGGTTTTCCTAAATCATTAAAAATCAAACAAAAGCTTTCTAACATGGTTCCATCCAAGCGGTCATATTTCTAAGTGTCTGGGGCCACGCACACCAGGGCCAGTGGAATCCACGCTGGTTTGGTTGAAGATGATGCCATTTCCTCTGCCTCTCATGGGGACAGGAGGAAAAGTTGTGAACTTGCTAAGTGTATAAGCAGGAGCATGTGGGTGGCCACTGAGAGGGACACCTGTTTTGCTACTAAATGTGGGATCACAAACACAGTGTCCTGTAATATGACCCCACTTTAGCCAGTGCTGAATGCCAAGGGGATCTCTAGAGAACTTCAGAGCAACATTTTCCAAGGTGTTGCGACATGATCTCGATAAAGAACCTCCACTTTCAAGGAGAATATTGGTGGGCATTCCTTTTCCTGTGTGAAGACTATTCCACAGTGGCATGGCTCTATTCATTCATTATATGGCAGACACTCAGGCCGTTTGCAACATTTTTCTATTATCAAGTCACAATGGAAAGAACATGTGTGTAAGGGTGCATATATGGATGTGCACATGGTGTGTGCACTACTTTTTTGAAGAATGGTTCTAACAGTTACTGTTGATGGGTTTATCATAAATTTGACCAATATTAACCTTTTTTTAACTATTGTTTGACAGTTTCATACATGTACACAATGTACCTTGACTATATATGCCCCTCCCACCAAGCAAGCATTGGCCAGTTGTGTTGGCTTGACCTTGTGTGGGTCTTGGGCAGTCCACCATAGCTGTTGAGTTCAGGGGTATCCCCTCATGTCCAGTAAACAGCATGTCACACCACTCCTCCCTCCCCATCTGTCGGTTTCTACATTACTTCCACCCCCTCTTCCATGATCCCTAACTTCTCGTGGAAGTGTGATAGAGATGTCCCATTTAGGGCTGACACCCAGCCATCACTTATTCTCAGCACTTTGGCGAGTTACAGTGCATTAACTGCTGCCCACTGCAGAGAGATGCTTCCCTGGCCAAGGTGGACCGCAACACTAGTCTATGGGTAGAAACGTACTTTCCCCCTATCATTTCTTTCGTTTTTTGAGATTATAATATAATTATATAATTTCCCCTTCTCTTTTCTTCTTCCAAACACTCCATATTCCCCTCCTTGCTTTCTTTCAAATTCATGGCCTCTTTCTCATTAGTTGTTGTTACATAATCCATGTATTCTTTTCCTAAATACACAAATAGGACCTGCTCAGTCTGTATGATGTTACTTCTGTGTATGTTTTCAGGGATGACCATTGGGTGTTAGAGAGCTCTTCCCTGAGGAAGACTATTCTCTCACTTTCAGCATTCCTTAGCTGCCTGCAGTTCTTTGTGTAGGGTTGAGGCCTTGTGGTCTTTCCCCCATCCACTTTGGCATGTCTATTATTGTTGCCTTTGTTCAACTCATGCTTAGGCAGCCATGTTGGTGCGTCTGTATTGGTGTAGCTTCTGACATTACTAGGAGGCACAATCTCACAGCAAACTCCCTGGTCCTCTGGCTCTTCCAATCTTTCCACCCCCTCTTCCAAAAGGATGCCTGAGTCTTAGATTCAGGAGTTGTATTGTAGATACATACACTGGATTAGGCACTGCATTTTTGTTGGTCATTTTTTTCTACAATACTCTCCACATATTGCAAGGAAGAGTCTCCTTGATTCAGGGTAGGACTACACTTATCTACGGGTTATAAGGACAAATACTTAAGAGGTAGTTAGGGATTATTCTGGTTTAGCAAAATGGTGGTTGTAGGTTCTCCTCCAAGATCCAAGATCTTTACTAGCCCTGGGTAGTTGGCTAGGTTTCCAGTAGCAGGCATGATTTTCCTCTTGTTGAGGGGGTCTAAAGTCCAATTAGAGAGCTCTTGGTTACCACCAACGTATGGTTCTGGTGCCATGCTGGTTGGTGTGGTTCACAGGAGTCATAGTTGGTTGCCTCCCTCCTCTGAAAGTTTGCATGGTCCCCCTGGTACCACAAAAGCTAGTCCTCAGGAAGTAGGCATTCAAATGACTTCCAGTTCAGTGTCCTCCGGGCCCCCGTGTCTCAAGGAGGGGAGACTCTAGTTAGGAATAAGGAAGGGAGATAAATACAGAAGAAGGAAGGAGAGGCAAAACAACAGTAAGACTGTCGGAAACATTCATAACTGTCTTAAAAAACCCACAATACGCCGGGCGGTGGTGGCGCATGCCTTTAATCCCAGCACTCGGGAGGCAGAGGCGGGCAGATCTCTGTGAGTTCGAGGCCAGCCTGGTCTCCAAAGCGAGTTCCAGGAAAGGCGCAAAGCTACACAGAGAAACCCTGTCTCGAAAAAAAAAAAACAAAACCACAATACATATAAGCCTGTGTATAAATATACATAAGTAGTTGAAATGAAATTTTCCCATCTGAGCTGACAATTATCCACCCCCCACCCCCCAAAAAGCCAAATATCACCTAGCAAAAAGCCCAAGACCAGGCAGGCATGAGAAAACCTCTTTTGAGTTTTTGGTCAAGGTTGTCTGAGAAACTCCCCAAACAGGGACAGGCTCTTGCCATTGCCCTTGCCCCCACCCTCAAAAGCAGAAGGTAAGTCCCTCCTGCTGAAGATCCCGTGTCATCTTTGGATTGTACTAATGAGGCTGAGAACCCACCCTAGCCATCCTCATCCCCTCCACATCCTGGAACACTGGCTGCTGCTTCCACTTCCTTTTCTACTCTGATGCATAGAATCACCTTTTTGCACTCTTCATCTGGATTTCCCCGGGGGGGGCGGGGAGGTGAGTGGACCATGTGCTTTTTTTTTTTTTTTTCCATTTCTTTGTTTCTCTGCATTTCTCTTCTGTGTATTCCCGGTCACCGCTTCTCCTTTGCTTGGATTTGCAGAAGCTGAATAAAATTCACACTTGGTCTGACTGATGTGCTCAGAAGTGCCACTTCCCAGACTTGGTCATTGTTTAGCTTAGCCTTCAGAATACAGAGAGGTGGATTTCTAGACAGTCAACTTCTCATGGATTCTGGCTTTGCTATATGCATTCACTACCCACCATCATAAAACACAAATCTGTTGTTTTCTTTCAAAATACTTGCAGTTTAAAAGGTCAAGACTTTTTACCACTGAAAACCTTACGCTGAGGTTTTGGTGTGTAGGATGTAAGGTTGGGGCAGTGTCCCTCCTTGGTCTGGAGAGCTGAAATGCTGCTGTGGCTTCATGGTAAAACCTCCCAGAGAGGTTCCAAAGCTCTTCCTCTTTTGTTTTATGTCTTTGCTACACCACTTGGCTTATAGTACTTTTGTAATAGAATTTAACAGGTTTTGTCCTGAAACATCAAGAGCATTTTGTGCATATCTATTTCTACACAGAAACCATAATAAAAATTTTACCATCAAAAAGCTTCTCGTGGGCTAGGAAGTGGTTCAGTGGATAACAGTGCTTGCTGTACAGGCACGAGATCCTGAATTCAGATCTTCAGTAAAAGTTGGGCATGGCATCTCATGCCTGTGACCCCAGAACTGTGGGGAGAGGAGAAGAGTGGACACAGGAAAAGCACTGAGCTCCAGATGCAGGGAGAGACCCTGCCTCAAGGTAATAAAGTGGAGGGCAATGGAGTAGGGCACCAGACTTCCTCCCCTGGCCTCTGCACAGTGCAGACTCCTGGATAACATGCATATAACACACACACACACACACACACACACACACACACACACACACACACACTCACTTTCTCATTAAGACTCCATTTGAATTTTGGTTGGGATAACATCTTCTGTTAAATTTTCCCATCCAACCCATGTGGTGACGGTGCATGGATTTAACCCCAGCACTGCACTGTATTGCAGATAGGAATGAATTCTACTTGCAGACAATCCTTGTTGTGTGTAGAGTCTGAACTTGTGAGTTCCCATTCCTACGTGCATGCATTGTAACTCTAGTAGCCAGTGCTCACTGACTTTCACACCGTTTACACCCATGCAGAATGGAAAAAGAGGAATCCGGAAGGACTTCTTCCCACGTGACCTCAGCCAACCCGGGTGCTAGTTCAGTTTCACAGTGTGTGTCCCTCCCTGTGCAGGGTGTCTGACGCCTTTGCTTCTGGTTTTTGTTTTAATGTCTTGGGCTTTCATTTTGTTGTTAATTAATTCAATGCCACTAAACCACCACCATCTGTTAAGCACAGTGTCTGTAAACAAGGTTGGGTGTGAGCCGCCACAGAGCTCAAAGGATCAAAGGCTGCAGGAACTCCCTGCACTTCCCACGGGAGCGGTGGTCCCAAGCTGCTAAGTGTCTGTAGGTGCTTTAGAGACCAGGACCATCACAGACAAGAAAGGACTCTCTCTGTCTCTGTCTCTGTCTGTCTCTCTTTCATCTCTCTGTCTCTGTCTCTGTCTCTGTCTCTGTCTCTCTCTCATAGCTGGGAACCTGCATCCTTCACTGTGTTCTGAAACAGTTCATTCAACAGTCTTTACAGTGGTGCTCTAGGATGAAAATTTCACTTCCTTTCCTATTTCCCACCTCAACCGTATACAGCCATATTATCAGAGTCCATTCTGAAGCACCTCTAAGAACATGTCATAGTCAATATTTTATTATTTAGATAGAAAAAATGGCAAAAATAAAGTTGCCTAAAATTTGAACACAACGTCTCTCCTTTATGAATTCCTCCTGAGAAATTAAAACCTGAAGGGCAACAAGATCTAAATTTCTCAAAGTCTAAAAGCTGCGACATGAAGGTTTTGTGCTGATGGATGAGAAAATGAAAGTTCACTATTCATCATCTCCCATGTTAACCACTGGTGAGTCCTTGGATGGAGGTAAGTGTGCATTGTTCAGTAGTCATATGTAGGCTGTCACCTCTGGAAGACTGTGGTTCCCTCTGGACCAGATGCTAAGTTAGACTTTTTGGTGCCTTGTTTTTAAATTAAAAAGAAAGGAGAAGCCCGACATGTTCAGCAGAATGTGAGTCATTACAACACTGACTTCTTGTCAACTCAGAAGGTGAGTAAAGAGGAAGACTTTCAGGGAAACTATCAGGTAAAATCAAGTTCCCAGAAGCCAGGGCCACTGTTGCCAAAGTCCAGAGCTAAAGACATTGCTGTCTGAGACAGGAGAGAACAGAGGGAACCTTGTCCCGATTCACCAGGATGCTGGCTCATCTATGTCATGGGGTAGCCAGAGGTTTCTCTGGTCCTGCCTGGCCCCGCAGTCCAGACGAATCTCTCCCACCTGCAGTCCTGCATCCGCTTGTAAAATAATTACTCAGGGGCTTAATATTAATTACAAACTGTTTGGCCTCTGGCTCAGGCTTCTTGCTGGCTAGCTCTTATACCTTAATTCAACCCATTCCTATTAATCTATGTTTTGCCGCGTGTCCCATGGCCCCGCCATTACCAGTCTGGTGACATGTTGCTCCTTCGGTGGTAGGCTCACATCTCCCGGACTCTATTCTTCTTCTCCCTGTATCTCTGTTTGGATTTTCTGACTGGCTCTTATCCTGCCTTACCATAGGCCAAAGCAGCTTTATATATTTATTAACCAATATATTCACAGCATACAGAAACACATCCCACAGCACAGTAGCACAGAGAACGCAGCCCAGAAATGTAAACTCCATGGCAAGGAGTCAAGCATAAGAAGTCAAAGTTGTATCATCATCGAAAGTCTGAAGTTGGCATATATCCACTAGCGGAATGTGTTTGTGGTGGTGTCTCCACAAAGCATCCCCGGCCATGTGCTTCCCTCAGTTGATCCTCCCTGGAAACACCCTCACAGACCCACACAGAAGCCTTGACTCCAGGTCTAGTGATGCTGACAATTATTACTCATCATTACAGCCATCAATCCCCAAAGGCAATTTTGGCAGAAACATTTCTAAAATTTTAATAAGACAGTGAAGGCTCTGAGCAGTCAGTGTAAATATTAAGCACCCACCAAAACAATGGCAATCAGAACACTGTAAAGTAAGAACAAACCAACACAATATGGAAAATTAACCCTGACAAAGATACCAAGAAGACACACAACAAAAGGCAGCTTCTTCAATCACTGACATGGGAAAAACTGGATTTCCACATCAAAAAGTTTGAAATTAGACCCTTATCTTACAACACACACACACACAAAACAGGTTGAAAACTTAACAATAAGACCCAAAGTCATAAAACTCTTAGAAGAAAATAACAGGGGAAAGTTCTTTGACTTGGGTCTTGTAATGGATTTGTGTGTGTGTGTGTGTGTGTGTGTGTGTGTGTGTGTGTGTGTGTGATGGTGGTGCACACCTTTAATCCTAGTACATGAGAGGCAGAGGTAGGAGAATCTCTGTGAGTTCAGCCTGGTCTATAAAGCAAGTTCCAGAACAGCCAGGGCTGTTACACAGAGAAGCCCTGTCTCCAAAAACCAGATGAGAGAGAGAGAGAGAGACAGAGACAGAGACAGAGAGACAGAGACAGAGACAGACAGAGAGACAGAGAGAGAGAGAGATGGCATTATAAGTATATAAGTAGCAAAAGAAAATGGGGCCACAGCAAATTGAAAGACTTCTGCATAGAAAATAAAGCATAGGAACAAAAGAGCAGAATGGAATATATATATGGTTCATATTCAAAATACACAGGAAGCTCATACAACTCAGTAGCAAGAACAAAATCATCTGAGTTAAAATAGGCAAACAACATGAAAAGATTTTTTTCAAGAGAACAGGTAGAGACGGCTAATAGATACATGAACACATGTCCAGCACTACTTCCATCAGAGAAATTCACACCAAAATGTGAAGCAATATCACCTCACATCTACTAAGACCATTCCCCAGAACAAGAGGAATATGCTGGCTAGGTTGCTAGAGAAGGAAACCCTGCAGGCACTGTTGGGATTTAAACTGGTGTCACCATTGTGGAAAATAGAATATGATGGCCTCAAAACATTAAAAGTGAAACTGTCCATGTGGGCACATGTTTATTCATTACAGTGTTATTCACAATAGCCAAGATATGGCACTAACCCAAGAATCCATTGGCAGATCTATGGATAATAAAAATGCAGGACATGCACGTTATGGTGGAATATTACTTGGCCATTAAATCAAAGGAAATCTGATATGATTCCACAACAGGGATGGAGCTGGAAAACACTATTGTAAGTAAAGCAGGCAAAGAGGCAAACGCTATGTGAGCACACTTCTATGTCGGTGAACTCACAGATGCTGAGAGCAAAGGGGATGCCAGGCTGGGGGGGAGGGCAGGGAGGAGTGGTGTGGGTCAGGGTCATTGACTGCAGTGAACCTTCTAAACAATCCAAATGTAAAGAGCAGGCAGAGTCAGGTGTGGAGAAAGAACACGAAGTGTTGACCCATGCAAACCTAGCAGTTTATTTTAAAGGCACCTCCTGAGTTATGGTCAGCCTGAGACCCTTATTGTAACAAGTGTTTATTAAACTGCACAGGGTTGCTAAACAAAGATGACAACCTTGCTTCAAGACTGCAGACTCCTCGGGCTTGTGAAGGCCCAGCTCTGGGGAAACAGTTCAGGACTGTTTATTGTGTGGAACGATGTTATTATTGCACTCAGCATGGAGGTTGTAAAGTCATTCTGTATGTTGGTTTCAATGTGTAAATGTTTCTCTTATGAAGTCTTTATGCACACTGGCCATGAGTATTTCATTTTATGGTATTCTTGAATTAAATCCTTTACAATCAAAGAAGGCATTTGAACTTGGCAGAGCTGTCAATCCCCTGAATCCACTGGGCAAGGAATTACTACTGTTAATGCCAGAGAAATATAGACATACAACCCTGGAGCCTTAAGAAGGCCGCTCCTCTGACTCCAAAAACATCACAACAGATGCATGATGAGTAACACCGAGTAAATAAGACCTAAGTGAACAAGCCACGGATGACATTTAGATACAGATGTATTTAGAGTATGAACTCTGTTGTAACTCACATGCGTGCCTGGATGTCTCTTTCCCAATCATTTCCCCTCATTTCCCCCCACAAAATTGAGATCACCAGGTTTATTTTCTCTGTAGCTTAACGGTCATGAAACATTTGCTTTATCAACTTCATTTCTCTTGTGGGACTTATTCTTGTATGTTAACTTGGCTAGGCCATAGGATGCTCAGGTCAAACATTATTTTGAGGAGAGAGATTTTTCTGAGCAAAATTAGCTGTCAAATAGGTAGACTGAAGAAAACATTACCCTCCATAATGAAGGTGGGCCTCCTCCAATCAGCTGAAGGCCTGAACACAACCAAAGGCTGACCTCACCCGAGTGAGAGACTTCCTCCAGCCTGAATGGTCTTCTAACTTCCTGTAGCCTGCTGGCCTTTGCACTCAAACTGGGGCACTGGTTCTGCAGATTTAGACTTTTCCAGCTCCCAAAATGTTAATTAATTCTTTACGCTAAAACAAATGTACTTTACACACATACATACATACACACACACACACACACACACACACACACACACACACACACAGTGGGGGAGGCTGTTATGAATTATTGCGTATGGGGGTGGAATAGGGGGAACCCCTGAAGGTATTCTAAGCATGCAGGGAAACATGCTGGGCAGATGCAGCAGCAGGCTGGGCAGTTGCATGCCATTCAGGCATGGTGGCAGTAGTGGCAGCCAATAATTCACAACCCAGAAGCTGTGTCCACGTGGAGAGTTTATTATAATAGAGAGATGAAGAGAAAGATAGGAAAGAGAGACAGAGAGAAGAAGGAGGAGGAACAAAAGGAGGAAGAGAAGGAGAAGGAGGAGGAGGAGGAGGAGGAGAAGGAGGAAGAAGAAGAAGAAGAAGAAGAAGAAGAAGAAGAAGAAGAAGAAGAAGAAGAAGAAGAAGAAGAAGAAGAAGAAGAAGAAGAAGAAGAAGAAAGAGAGGTGGTGTGTGCTTTGTGGGAGGGACAAGCAGAAGAGAGAGAGGAAGGGGAGGAGTTTTTCCTTAGAATGAGGCTTTTACGTCAGGATGCAGAGCGGCACCAAGGGGTGGGATTTCAAGGGGTGGATCAGAATAGTAACATTCCTCTATTTTGATTATTGTACAAAGAGGTGAGTTATGAGAGCAAGTGGGGGAACAAGAGCACTGAATTCTCGAGGCTACTTCAAGCTGAAAGGGGTGAAGTGGGGAGGGGGGAACTGGGAGTCACATATGGCAGAAGATCTCAGGAACGTCCCTTGAGGGTGCTGAGGAGGCAGGTTGCAGCAGTGGTGTTCCAGGAGCCTGGGGGAAATGGTACACCAAATCAGGAGTATAGAAGCCATGGCATCTGCTATTTCTCTGGGGGTCAGGTGGGAACAGTGAATCTGTAAAATATGCTAAAAAAAAATAGAGGGGGTCAGAGATGGGCTCTGAAGATTGTTAATTTTCATCAGACCAGATTTCTTGATGCAGTAGCATAATTTTTCCCAGGAGTCTATAGGTATCTGTAAGACAGCTGGAATGGATTTACATCATGGCAAAAGGGTTAAAAATCCATTTAAGGACTCTTAAGAACTCTTTGTAGTCAATGTTCTATCAGTTTATCAAAGCTGCATTTATGAGTATTAAAACTTTGAATGTCTGGAGTTATAGCTGAAATCCATCTATCCTGTACCATGAAGTCTGTGAATGAGGCATATCTGTCTGTAATTGGAGATCATATATCTATAATCTTGAGATTGGGGCTGTTAAACTGATACCCTAGTCATCAAACATCCTCAGATCTGAGAAGGATAAATTTAAGAAGTGAAACAGCTTCCCAGTTACCTAGGCAGCAATCCCAAGTCTCTTCATGGTCGTTGGGGGTGGAGGGCCAGAAGCCCCAAAGACAGCACTTGTTCAGCTGATAGGCCCAGAAGATCTGACAGATTTTTTTCTGTGGAGTAGATATTTGGGGAGACTAACCCACCTTGACTTTGTAGTATGTGGCAATCGATCCTCCGTTATTCCACTTATTAACAGTCTGGACAGGATCTCAGCTTTTTGCTGTGTGGCCAGCCTTGCCATAAGCTTCTGGGTTGAAGGTCTTCTGTGGCTATTTACCTTCTTGGAGGAGATACAGGATGCTGCCAGGAGCTGACATGTCTCTTTATCATAAAAAGGCTTTTATATTAAATGCCATATTCTCAGATCGATCTCTACAGGTGTTTGAGGACTGGGGGAACAAGATCTGTTAGATGTATTTATAACTTTGAGAGCATATATATGACTTAAATCTGAATATACAGGTTTCCCGGTTAGTTACAGCTTAATGAAGTTAGCAAGGACAGGGAGGTTTACATTCTTAAACCTGAATAGACCTTGAGTAAGGAGAGACATTCTTTAAGATGTTGACAGTGATATCTGAATCTATTACCATTTTTAAGGCCCTGTAGCTGTAGTTCTGATCCTGAGTACAGCCAGATTATAATCCTGAATGACTTATGTAGAAATAATTATTTCTTAAGCTGTCTCCTGGGAAGACAAAGAAGAGTGACAGGGGAAAGATCCCAAGACTGAAGGAGAACAGGAGAAAAGGGGCTTTTGAGTCAGGGTGCAGCCCAACTCTGAGAAAAGAAAAAGGACCCTCTTGGTGGACTCTATGCCAAGGTCTCCATCCCTAACCTAGCCCTCCAGCCTGTCCTGGGAACAGAGAGAACAGGACAACATATTCTCCATAGCTGCTTCAAGCTGAAACAGAGTGCAGGTGGTCAGTAGGACTCTGGCTAGTTAAAGGTAAGGAGGGAACCCAGGCGTGTGGTCATCTGACCTGGCTGTAGAGACAGGGAACAATTACGTTTAGCTGGGCTGGGGTCCACGTCACACAGACAAGACTCTCTGCTGACATCCATAGCAGGGAAAGCAATGCAGGTTGTGGTCTACACTGCTGTTGTGATGTGTCTGCCAGCCTGCTGAGATATAGACTAGAGACGGGAGTTACAATTATATAAATTTGGAACTTCTTGGTCCATGGTCTTAGTAATTGAGAAGAGCAGGAGTCCCAAGACCAGGTGAGAGAAAAAAAAAATCACACTTAAGAATAGACAAGTGAGGAAAAAAATAAAAGTTTTATATAAGTAAGTATTATCAATCAGTACTGAAATCCAAATCGTGGAAAAGCAGGTAATGAGTAGACACGGAAAATTTAAACTCCTGAGCTTGTGACCCAAAGTGTATCAGAATTGTATTAATGTTAAAAACTGAAATTGAAAATCTTAATATAATGATACCACCTGCATGTGGTTCTTCTGATGCCCCCGAGGGAAGCGCATGTCTCTGGGCTCCGTCCACACGAGCGGCTGTGGAGGGATGAATGGCAGGCTGAGAATGAACTTCCACCTCACCCAGATGGCTGGAGCCTGAGAGAGGCAGCTGGGGAACACCAGGCCAAGGCTGGAGGACTTTTCCTAGGCCCGTGCAACAATGGTGAAACAATGTGCAGTGAGAGGTGATTCCCTAGTCTCCCTCGATACCGACAGCCTGAGTGCCGGGTGCCCCGCCCATGCTGCCCTTAGCGAAGATGGTGGTGAGGTCACATGACCTGCCTGTTTTGACCTTAGCCAAAATGGTAGCTAGACCACGTGATTGCCTTATTTAAGATGGTACCACCTGATCACATGATCGTCCCTTTCAAATTTGGCACCTGACCACATGTTCATGTGTGTTTTTTTTGTTTTTTGTTTTCCTCCCAAAATAAACTGAGCAGATAAGGAACAGATAAGTTGAAGCATTTAAAAGTCAGAAGGAAATATAGATGGCCGTATCAATCCTACATTTCCATTCGCACATAAGAAATAGACTTTGTGAAAGAAAGACGGAGAAGCAGCGGTGCAGCTGGGTGGGAAAGAGGGACCCCCTGGGCTGCAGCATGGTGTGAGCAGCTGCAGGGGAATGAACCTCGGTGGTTGCAGGGGTTGACATCGGTGGTGGTGGTGGGGAATAGGCTCATTTTTCCACAGTGAGGTGTAAGGCCCAGATGTCTGAATGTTTGAAATGTCAGGAATTTCCCCTCAGATGTTGGCCCTCCCTGGGTGGGGTCAGCTCATGGCTTCTGGATCCAGGTGTTGCCTGCCAGTAAGCCTGTCATGGCAGCTGTGTCTGAGCCTCTAATCTTGTCATGGCAGCTGTGTGGTCAAGCTGTTTTGGGCCCCCCACACTACAAGACAGACACTGTGATTTGGGCCCAGTGAACCGTATTCAGGACTTCTAGCCTCTCTGAGAAATTGTATGTTTGTAAGCCACCGAGTTTGTGCTAATCCATTACAGCAGCAACCGGAGGGAATGCCACTTGAACTGTTTTCTGTAATAGGGTTTTTTTTTTTTTTATTGATTCTTTGGAAATTTCACATCATGCACCCCAAACCCACTCATTTCCCAGTCCCTTCATATCTGCCCCTCACCCCTGTAGCATCCCCCCACAACACACACAAAAGGAAAAATTTTAAAATACTAATTAAAAAACAAAACAAAATGAACAAACAAACAAACAAAAATCCACTCCATCCTCCATCTTTCCCACCTCTCCAACACTTCTTCATTAGTGTCGCTATTCTTAGTGGCGTTTGGGAGTTTTAGTGTATCCGCTCAGCTTTTACTCGTGAATGTTCATTGCAATGAGTCATTGGTCTGCTTCCAGGCCTGTGGCTTCTCGAACACCATCATTACTGTGCCCTCACCGAAACTCCTCTTGGATAGCCCACGGCTGACCCAAGTCATGTTGATCCTGTGGCTATGGCTCCTCAGAATCAGTCCCTTCACACACTCCAGCAGGTCATAGATGGAGTAGATGTTGGAGTGGGCCAACCCAAAACCCTGGATGTGGGTCTGGGTAGTAGCTGATTTGATCAGCCCAGGCTACTGGGACAGCCCCCTCAGGCGAAGGGTGGTGCCAGCTCTTCTAGGCCCATGCCTTGGGGACCAGTTCTTCCACAACTATGGGGAAAGGCGGGGTCAGCTCTTCTGCTGCAGTGGCCAGTGTGGGGCGAGGCCAGCTCTCCCGTGGCCAGTAAAGGACAGGGCAGGCTTAGCACAGCCCTCGGATTTCAACGCCCATGGTTCCTATGGCCCCCTGTGGTAACATGGCACATGGAGATCAACACAGATCCCAGCTGCAGTAGGATTTGACCCAGACTTGGCCCTTAGCAGCAGCTCAGGCCTGGATGTCACCATGGCACTGGGTGGCAGTGAAAGCCACTCAGATCTGCATGGCCTAGGAGGCAGAATGCCACTTGTTTCTTGTTTTGTTTTGTTTTTTACAATTCAATAATATATTTTTATCTAACCCAACATATCTAAGCCATTGTCATTTCAACAACCAATCCCTATAAAGTTAATAAATGTCCCTGGTCAATTGAGTTGCCGTGACAAAGTAACTTCTCAGTATTTGAGTTTCCTCATCGGTACAGTGGGATCAGGTGGAGTCACCCCATGTGGGCATCGCAGGCTTCTATTTCCCTTCTTACGGCTTAGCGTCTGCCGCGCCGGTTTGCTCTGACCACCCAGAAGATTGTTTTCAGTCACTCGGACTAACACATCTGAAATGAACATTCTTTTAACAGGGAGCTATATTTTGACTCAGGGTTCTAGGCCACCAAGGCAGGGAAAGCGGAGGGAGGCAGCTCCCTTTGTGGCAGCAGGACTGTGAGGTAGAAGCTGTTCACATGCTGGTCCATCCCGAAGCAGAGAAGCACAACAGGAAGTAGGTGCCCATTAGTCTTCAAAGGCCAGCCCTTAGTGGTCTGCTTCCTCCAGCAAGACCTCACCTCTTCAAGGTTCAAACGCCTCTCAAAATAGCATCACTAGCTGGAGACCAACCCCTTGAACTTTTAACACTGGTTACTCCTATACGGTTCTGCTTTTCATAAGAAGCACACATTGGCTTTTAAAATAGATCTTGTGTTCTGTGTTTGTGTATTCTGCCCCATGTATGTCTATGCATCACTTGTGTGCCTAATGTCCATGAAGGCCAGAAGTGGGGGTCAGATGAGCTGTAACTGGAGTGATCTGCCAATGTGGGTTCTGGGAATCAAATCCTGGGTCCTCTAGAAGAACAGCCAGCACTCTAACCACTGGTCATCTTTCCAGGCCTCAAGCACTTAATAGTTTTTGTTAAAAGAAGAAGAAGAAGAAGAAGAAGAAGAAGAAGAAGAAGAAGAAGAAGAAGAAGAAGAAGAAGAAGAAGAAGAAGAAGAAGAAGTAATTGAGGACAATGGATTATTTTTTCATTAAGATGGTATCGTACGTAGCTTGTAAATTTTTAACATACACATTAAAAAATAATGTATGTCCAGCCGAGCTTTTAATAAGGATGTTTGGACCCATGATGGACTGGAGAGAGGGTGGTGACCACACACGACTGTCCATTAGTGACACTGGCTGCCCCCTTTCCCCACTCCCAAGACACTGTAGCACTTCCTGGCAACACAGAGCTCTGCAGCTTTCCTGTGCCCTTCTGGCTGGCTCCAAACCCTCCTGTGTGCTGCAGGAGTTCCATGACGTCACAGCACATCTAGCATTGCTTCCACATTCAACCTGACTTACTTCACCTCCCCACCAAAGTGTAAGGGGTTTCTTTAGGCTGCTCTTTAGGAGTGAAGGACGGGAATCGGTTCCATGTAAATTTGTTCCTCCATTATCAAACTCCTCCGCGATCTCAAGTTTCTAATTTTGCTAAAATAACTATATTATCATGTAATTTATTTTTTAAAGTATTTTATTTTATGTGTATGTTTTGTCTGTATGTACTTCTGTGGATCATGTGCATGCCTGGTACCCACAGAGGCCAGAAGAGGGCATTGGATCCCATGGGACTGGAATTATAAACAGATGCCATGTGGGTGCTGAGAACTGAACCTGGGTCCTCTGGAAGAACAGCCGGTGCTCTTAATGACTGAGCCAGCTCTCCAGCTTCATTTCTGCAATTTAAAGACCATTTTTGCCTAAATTTATTTAAAAGTGTATAATTTATTCAGAGTGGGTGTGCTAAGCGTTAAAGGGCCTTGCGCATGCAATGCACACCCACTAAGCTATATCCCTAGCCGGAATGCCTTTTGTTCCTCCCAGTGTTTTCTGATTAATCAATTATAAAACATCCCAGGATCTTAGTCAAGCTCTCGCCGTCTGCTTATTTGTTTGTGAAGCTGGGATTGAACCAGGCCTTGCACATGTTAGGCGAGCACTCTACCACAGAATCACACCCCCAGCCGTCTGTTTAAACAGCCCTGGTCCTCCAGCTCACTGCAAGCCTGGCCTCCTGTGACCCACTGGGATATCCCTCTGCTCTGAACCGAGAGGGAAAGATACACTGTGATTTGGTTCGACTCTGGGGCGTCCTCTTCTTGCAGCTGTCACAGAGGGAGACAGGAGCCCTCAGACTGACAGCTGGAGTTGGTTTACAGTGTTTCTTCAGTTAGAATACATTTCATTTCTTGCACTCGAAGGCATTTTTGTTGTTATTGCCACTGGAGAAAATCCCTTCCTTGTGTCTCTTCTGCTAGTCCCACGTGCTTCTGGGACTCAGTACTGACATGAACAGCGGCAGTGACTTCAGCTGCTTTTCTTTCTACGCTTTGTGGCCAGGCAGTAACTCTCGTTAGAGACAGATCCCAGAAATAAGTAAACTATTACTAACTAGTGAAGAATATATTGCACACGCTGGAAGAAGTCCACTGAATCTTGGCGGTGGGACATAAAAGCCAATAAAGCCAATAAAAGCTGGTGTGTTCATTCCCTCCCGAGCTTTCAAAACACTCCTGTAGGCTAAAAAACCATGGAGGCCACCGCCATTTCCTCCCGATTTGCTGTAGCTCTAACCAGCAGCAAATTCTTGTGAAGAGCAAAGATGACATCTCTCACCACTGTGGTTAAGATTCTACACACACCGGGCGGTGGTGGTGCACGCCTTGAATCCCAGCACTCAGGAGGCAGAGCCAGCCAGATCTCTGTGAGTTCAAGGCCAGCCTGGTCTACCGAGCAAGATCCAGGACAGGCACCAAAACTACACAGAGAAACCCTGTCTTGGAAAGCAAAACAAATATAAACAAACAGATTCTACACATGACTCAGACTAAAACCTCCAAATTGCAGAGACTCCAAAAGAATCCTGGACCTTTCCATTTCAACTTACACACACAATAAAACAAAATTAAAAAACAAAAATGTAATATCAACATACAAAGCCATTGTGGGAGGCCAGCTCCCACCTTTTGAAAGGTTCTTATGAGGAGGAGAGAGAGATAAGAAAATATTAGATAGAAAGATAGCAAAGAGAAGAAAGAGAAAAACACAGGATAGCTTCTGGAGGACCTGGGTCAATACCTAATGACCTTTTCCATTTATTCAAAAAGACTTTTTATAACAATGCCAAGTGGCGGGGCAAAAGACCTCCCCCTTGCTAGATCAAAGCACACCACACAGCCAAGTGTAGACCCTAACAAACACCTGGTAACCACGCCTGTGGTCAAATCATCCCCTTATGCAGTCCTACTGGGTAAAGCAAGCTCGGATTCTCAGACCCTGAGTAAGTTCTCACTAGGAAACTTCTGTGGGTCTCCACAATCCATTGGTAAGATTACCCCAAAATCCATGCAGCACCAAGTAAGACAGAACAGAAAAGAAGGGCTGGTTACTGTGTGTTCCTGCTGGGCTTTTCTGGGAAAATGGGCAAGCCACACCCGCATACTTGCAGTAGGGAAAGTGTAACTGTATTACCTACACAACCTGTGTTCCTAATTCTCAAGATGCATTTGAAACTGACGTTCTTTCTTAGAGAAGGAAAGAAGAAAGAAAGAAAACCAAAAACAACAGAAGAAATGAAAAGTAAATGGCAAATGACAAAGCTGTATTCAAATATGTCAGTAACTGTACTAAATGTAAACGTACCAAACTATTCAAATAAAATACAAAGATCACCAGACTGAATTAAATAAACTGAAACCTGATGATGTACTGGACCAGGACTCAAAAGACACAGCAGAAATGCAAAGATACCTAGAGCTTTAAAAGAAAGGTTAGAAAATATTCCATGCAATAAAGATCTATAGTGTCTACAATATCAAACAGATTTCAGAAAAGAGAAAATAACCACTAGGAATAAGGGAAACACTATAATTTCAAAGTAACCAATTAATCACAAAGACAAAATCTTAAATATTCATGTAACTAACTTCAAAATCATGAAGCAAAAAAATACAGGGCTAAAGGGTGAAATCAGGAACCCCAAAACTGTAGTTGAAAAATGTATCCCCAGTCTTAGTAACTAATACAATGACTAGATGAAAAAAATCTGTTATGGTATAGAATATTCATGAGCCACACTTTAACTATATCTAAGCTTATAGTTTTAGGACATAGTCACCCAGTATACACCATAGTGTCAAAGTGTTAGGACTTCAAACTGATTTAATAAGCATCAGAAGATTGAATTAAGAAGAAAAATATAAAATCTCTACATATTTGGAAATATACAATTCAATTATTTATGGGTCAAAATTAAATGTTTCCTTTGGTCCTCCATCTTGCCAATAATGAGATAATCACCTTCTACTTTCTCACACATTCTTCTGTAGATAGTCTATGTAATGGATATGTACACATCCATTCTTATTGTGTAAATGCAAGTGTTTTGCTATGGCCTGCTTGCTTCACTCAACACATCACTTGGAAGTTCTTCACATAATTCCATTTATTTGGTGATGGTTCCACTGTAATTGCACGACTGAACCATGTAACCAATTTTCCACTGATGATTATGTGTTTTGCTACTATCAGGAGTTTAATTTCTGGAGCCAAAGTGTGTTTATATTTAAAATGTGTTCAAAACTTCCAAACAAATCACTTTCTTAAAAGAAAAATTGTTTATATGCCTGTGTGTATTACCTGTGTGTGCAGGTGCCCACAGAGGCCAGAAGTGAATGTTGGTTCCCATGGAGCTGAAGTTACAGGTGTTGTGAGCCACCTGACATGGATGCTGGGAAACAAAGTCCAGCTTTCTGGAAGAGCAGCAGGCATTCATAACTGTTGAACCATCTCTCTGATCCTGCAAAACACTGTCTTCTAAGTTGTACCTATTTGTATCCGACCTAAAGCATCTGACCTTGAATAGCCTTTGGAACACGTGAGCCTGGGAAAGCTTACACAGGGAAGGTTAGGAGGGTCTTACTGTAACACTACCACCTGCACACACCACTACCCATTCTGTGTAGAAGGGCCCTGGGTATATTCACTCAGGGCTGTAGGAACACATCCCAGCATGAAAGCTTCATCTCACATGTGGCACGGACCTCACCCCTGCCATTGAATTTGGGAGTGAACTCTGCCTCTTTCTTCTTCCAACCCACAATTCATTTTCCCTCCTTGAGGTGGGGTTTTGCTTTGTAGTCCAGACTGGCCTCAAACTGGTCCTCTCACCTCGGCCTTCCTGACGCTGTGATTTCAGGTATGTACCACCACACCCAGCCTGAAAAATGTTATTTATTGATGTTCTGATTTAGCTTGCAATGAAAATTTTAAATTTGGCTCAATCTTCATTACAGGTGGGATAAAAATTCAAGGGCAAAATTCCAGAACCAATCTTGGCCTTGTTTCTGGAATGTTCTCTTCTTCCTAGAGGAATATTTTGTCAACAAAAGTCAGTTGTTTTAAGTCCCTGATATGAAAAATATTGCCAATCTGATCCCAGAGGAGCAGTAATAGCTGTGGGCTATTACTATTGAAATCAGTATTATTGTAACCAATAGTTAACTGCCTGGGGTAAGTGCAGTAGGATAACCTGTAATCATGAATGTAAACAGACTTTTTAAAATGGGAAACTGATGTTTACTTCCTGTTAAATATTTGGTATTACTGATTTCCTTGGTCTTATCCCTTATTGTTTATAATACATTCATGCTGTCTAGCATATTTAATTATATATGTATCTGATTTACTCTCAGGTTAAGAATACACAAACCCCCTAAATCAGACTGATATGTGCCAATAAAAATTGTTGAAAGCACAAATCTGGGATATAAAGTTCTAGTAAAGAAAAGCAAAGAAGTTGGGTAGCTTCAAACTATTTCATAATTATCTATAATGCTTGATTAAAAACTGTTTTCTTTAATTGCTTATGTAGTTACGTCAATAGATAAATGAAAGAAGGAAACTAAGGCAGTTCCTCTATACAATGTAACCACTCCTTGTTGTAATGGCCACACAGTGATCAGGGGAAGAGGGACCTAGCATGTGGTCCTCTAATGATGGGGAATTTGTGGGAGACAATTCTACAAGCATGGAGTCTACACAAAAGAATAAGGTTGGGAAAAGTTCACTCTGCAGCTGCATTTGAGAATTATCACGTTCCCCGCAAGACCTAATGTAGGTAGCAGGCCACAGGAGTCTTGGGTTAAAAGTAGAAGGGAAACACTAGAAAAATTTTTAAAAATAAATAGTTAAAGTGGGAGATTTTAACAAACTTCTTTCTTTAATAGGTCAGAGAGAGAGGGGTTATTCAGACTAGAGAAGGTTTCCATGACACAATCACACACCCAGACGCATGAGTGATTACTCACCAACTGCGCAACAAGTACACAGGCCACACACTCTTATTCCTATACCATGCTCTTTGGCACAGTGTTATTGAATTACAAATTAATAATGAAAATTAATTAATTATGAAGTAATTAATTATGATTAATAATAATTAAATTAATAATGAAAAGTATATATCTATCTCTCAAAAAATTAACAGCCCAAGTTGGAAAACTAAAAAGCAAAATAACTGATAGTTATAGAATAAAAATCATGAAGTATGAAATTTAAAAGTAATGGCAAGGAAAATGCACCATATCAAAACCTGTGGAAATACACTAAGATGTTATCTAATAATTAAATATTTTGCCTTAAGCACCAGCAGTTTAATTCAAAGGGCTAAGAAGAAGCTAAGGGAGTCAGTTTAGAATGTCCAAAGGTATAAATCTTTCTGGAAGTCCATAAGCTTAGAAACCAGCACACACAAGCACAAACAAGAAAAAAAAAACTAATTTTTTGCAGCTTTTTGAAAAATAGCAAAACACTGCAAACAACTTCAATACGTACCATTAAGAAATAAGCAAAGGCAGTGTGGGCATATTGGTGTCCTGGAACTGAGTCCATTTCGAGGAGGGTGCAGGGGAAACTCCTTAGCAATGAGGACACAGACCATGTTATAAAATGATGGCTACAGTCGAATACCGTTGACAAAGCATTTCAATACCAATTAACTCTGCTTATCTTTATGGCTGAATAGAAACTTCTCAAGATCAGAAAGTATGGATGAGAAAAAGATAGAGGAGAGAAGGACCCTCAGAGGGAGCTGGAAGGAGTCTCTGGCCAGGGCTTTCTCTTAATATCCCAAGGAAAGTGTTGAGATTTGTTAAATCAGGCTCCTTTTTTTTTTTTTTCCTGAGACAGGGTTTCTCTAACTCACAGAGATCCGCCTGCCTCTGCCTCCCGAGTGCTGGGATTAAAGGCGTGCACCACCACCACCTCGAGATGGCTCAGCCGTTAAAGGCTAGGCTCACAACCAAAAATAAATCAGGCTCTTTTTAATCTTGCCTAGTAGTTTCTGTGTACCAGAGGTATTTTATAAGTAGTAAGGGTGTTTTATAGAGTAGAGTATCTTGTTTGAACTGCTTGTCTACCATACATCACCTTCTTGGTTGTAATTTTTGGTCCCCCTACCTCAGCCACTGGAACCCTGGGATTGCAGGGGTGAGTCACTGCCTGGCTTTCATTGGCTGGCATCCATCTGAAACGTATGAATGGACTGGAGGAGGGCTCAGAGGCTGAGCACTTGCCTCCTTCGTGTGAGGCTCTGGGTTCAATCACCACAGAACAAAGCAAACATACTAAAATAAGATGAAACATTAAAGGTGTGACGCCTAAGCTCGCTATCCGCTGCTGCTCTTGGCCGTAGCTGTTCAGTTGCTAACCTGTCCTTCTCTCAAGGCACAACGTGGCAGAAAGAACCCGGCAAGGCTGACAGCAGCAAGTGCTTTTCAACTGTGGAGGAAGAGTCGAGTCTTTGGCTGATAGGCTTTTAATTCTATCAACAGCTCAAGCTAAACAAATTAAATACAGGCTCCATTGTCAGATCCCAGGCCCGAGAAGGCCCCTGCTAATACAGAGAAGCAGGCAGAGGCTGTGGCGCTGAGGGTCTGCCCCCTCAGCAGCCCAGCAGCAAAGCTCAACCATGTGGTTCTCATCAAAGACCTCAGGAGGGTGTTTTGCATTGTAATCTAAAGAGACGAGCCTAGATTAAATGCAGGCTCCGCACGCAGACAGTTCAGGATGCAGTAGACGTATTTCGATTGTATAACACATGTAGTCATTTCTGGTACATAAATTGGATTTTTACAAGCCTGTACAGAATCCATAAAGAACCCAGCCCTCTTTTTATCCCCTTCCTGGCAAGTCTTTGTATGAAAGTTGACATTTACCACTGTGTTGTATGAACCGGCTGTTGTGACGTCTGACGGCCTATAGGATGACTTGGGGGTCCTGGGGTCAAGACCCATCAGACAATCTATCCCAGCCTAGGAAACTCCACCTTCACTGCTGGAGACCACCTACTGCCTTGCCTAAGCGGAGAGAACTCCTGAGAAACTGCTATCCCAACCCCAGGACAGGGACACATGCTTTCTTGCATGGCAAAATAGACTTTTCAGACTGAGTTAGTTGTGGGTCTTGAGAGAGGCTCATGGCCCTGGATTAGCTTCATGAGCCAAAGTAACCTGGGGGCAGAAGGATCTTACTCAGAGAAGGAAACTGATAACAGAAGAGGAGGGAAAGGTGGAGAGAGAGGAAAGGACCTCCAGACAGTAAGCTCCTAGCTTTGAAGGCAGAGTCCTCCACCAGAGAGTTAGGAAATACCCTTCCTAAAGGCTCTAGGAATGCAACCCTGCTACTACTTAAATTTGAGGATGTCTGGCCTCTAGAACTGTGTTGTTTTAAGCCACCGAGTTTGTGACAGTTTGTTAGAGCAACAGGAAACTGATAATCGCTCCCACAGGGAAAAGTTCCCCCATACCCTGAATCCCCAGCCCAGTCCTCAAAGTCAGTATTTTGGTGACTAGCGACTAGAGGACTATGGGAAATCCTGTCAGGTTTCGCTATGCTGAATGCATGGCACTCTAAACTGTTTTTGAGACCTGATGTGAAAGTCTCTGAGGCCACAGAGGGAGATGCTATCACCTCAGACAGAAGCATAGGAAGAACAGAAACTCTGCATCCACAAGACAAGGCTAGCCCACCCAGGGAAAGAAAGCCACCTTCACTCTCCCCTTCACATCTGGCTGATGGCTGCTGCCTGCCTCCCTCCATTGTCTATGTCTTCCATTCTTCCTTGTTCCCTTCCCGACCTCCACCTCTCTCTTTTAAGACAGGGTCTCCTGTTTCTCAGGCTGGCCTCCAGCTCATCTTTTATCCAGGATGACCTTGAACTCCTGATCCTTCTTCCTCCACCTCCCGAGTGCTGGATCACAAGTGTGAGCCACCATGCCAGACACCTTCCTTGTCTTTCCTGAACTTCCTTGGGACACACGTCCTCTTCAGAAAACCAATCATCTTGAACTAGCTGGAAGAATTCACCCTTCACGCAAAGGTTCCGACATCCATATAAAACACACCCGAGATCCACTGGGTGTCTGAGGAAAACCAAGGCAGGGAAGAGCATTCAGGGAAACCGCTTGCAAAGCACACTAACATGACTTGGTTAATGCCTCGGATAACCTCAGAGACACAAGGTGAGAGCAGATCCCGCCAAGTCCACGAGCTTCTATGTATGAGCTGTAGGAAGGAAATGAATGAAGGCTAGAGCAGGAATCCGGAGTGCAATGGAGGGGTTCTCCAGAGTTTAAAACAAAACATAATGAAATGGTGAGAAAGGGTGAGCAATAAAGAGATCAGATGTAAGTATCACCAAAAGCCAGAAGTTGTCAGGGGAAGGCAGAGGCAGAAGCATTTTATTGACATCTTTTGATGAATTCAAGTAGCAAAGAGGAAATGAAGAAAGAAAAGGAAGGGGACACGGAGGGCAGGGGAAGAAGGAGATGTACAGGGGTGAGAAGAGGTTAAAAGTAAGCACAGCATTGATGAAGGAGGTAACCTGCTGGCTTGTGGTTTCTATTGCTGCAATGAAACACCATGACCAAAGGCAAGCTGGGGAGGAAAGGGTTAATTTGGCTTACACTTCCACAGCACTGTCCATCACTGAAGGAAGTCAGGGCAGGAACTCATACAGGGCAGGAGCCTAAAGGCAGGAGTTGATGCAGAGGCCATGGAGGAGCGCTGCTTCCTGGCTTGCTCAGCCTGCTTACAGAACCCAGGACCACTAGCCCAGGGCCGGTACCACCCACAATGGGCTGGGCCCTCCCCCATCAGTCACTCATTAAGAAAATACCTTACAGCCGGATCTTAAGGAGACATTTTCTCAGTCGAGGTTCCTTCCTATCTCTAGCTTATATCCAGTTGACATAAAACTAGCCAGCACGACAATGACAGACATCAAAGTGGACGAGCATGTAACTACGCGCCAGCAAGAAGCTGACCATGCAGCAGTGTCCTCTCAAAAAGCAAAAAGGAGAGGGCTGGAGAGATGGCTCAGCAGTTAAGAACTACTCTTCTGGAGAACCCAAGTTCAAGTCCTATCACCTACACGACAGCTCATAGTCATCTGTAACTCCAGTCCCGGGGGATCCGACACTCTCTTCTGGCCTCCAGGGGCACTAGGCATGCATGTGGTACACAGGTAGACATGTAGACACAACACCCACATACATAAAAACACTTTTTAAAAGAAGTCAAATAGAGAACATTGTACCATTGTGAACATTTTTACTCTCTAAACATATTTTATTCGTGTTTTGTGTGTGGATGTGTGGGTATGTGCAAATCATGGCATGCATGTGAAGGACAAAGGACAACTTGCAGGAATGGGTTCTCCCCCTCCACCATGTGGGTACTGGGGATTGAACTCAGGTAGTTTTTCAGATTGTTCAAATTATGAGCTAGGCATGTAACAGACACAAGTTTTCAATGTTTGTGCAAATATAAGCTTACCAATTTCAAGACTAGGAATAAGAGGTATAGCTTCCAAAACCCGAAAGTATTTTAAAGGGACCAGAAGCATGAGGAAGGAAAAAGAAATAAAAGGAGAAAATGAAAACACTTCACAGATGGACAAGAAAGGGCAGTTAGTAGGGTGACAGGCACCACACTACATAGTCAGCTGCTGCAATAATGATAAACGGGTTAAACCCAGAAAATAAAAGACAGATTCTTAGATGGAGCTAAACCGAAACAGAAATGAAATTCCACTCTATGTGGTTTACAGAATATATAAATCAGAATGACACAAGAATTGAAGGCGGTAAAGTGGAAACTGATAAACTTGAGAGATGTTAGCACTTGGGGACTATTAATGTCAAGCAGGATATAATTAAAGCAGTGGATATTTTGTTGGAAAACTACAAAAGAAGTGCTTTCTTTATAATAGGGAGAGACATTCTCCTAATCGCCGTGAACTCTAAAATTGTCATTCCATAAAATGAAATTAGCAAGAGAAGAAGTCATAAAGCAAGGCTAGCACAGTAAGAAAGTTCATGTGATGGGCGGGGTATGATGAGTGGGGATGGAGAAAACCACTGCTAACCGGGCCCCACTAAGAAGACAGTCTATGTAGGAAAACACAAAATAGAGACTTTTAAAATATTCTCTCTCTCTCTCTCTCTCTCTCTCTCTCTCTCTCTCTCTCTCTCTCTCTCTCTCTCTCTCTCTTTCTGCCCTCCCCCCGTCCCCGCGCGCGCGTGCCTGTGTGCGTGTGTGCGCAAGCACAAGAGCGTGCGCAAGTGTCCCTTAGGAAGCCATAACAGGACATCAAATCCCCTGGAGCTAGAGTTATAGACAGTTGTGAGCTTCCTGACATCAGGCTGGGGACCAAGCTCCTGTCCTGTGCAACAAGCATTCTTAACAACCCAGGCATCCTTTCCCACCAGGATGTAGTTTTTCATTGAGGTAAAATGTGTGGGGATGGAATATGCAGATCCTAAGTGGACAATTTGACTGGTTTTGAAAATGTTTTCCCGTGCCCTCTTCATCCACAATGTCCTTAGGCAATCAGTATTTTGATTTCTATCAATTGGTTTTGCCTTTCCTGGGCTTTTACATAAATGAAACCAAATCTAGAGGCCTGGGTGCGTTCACTCAACACCGCTTTTTCAATCTGCCATGTCCATGGTTCATGAGCCCTTTCCTCCTTTAATGCTGAACCATGCTCCAGTGTAAGAATGCGTAATGGTTTTCAGCTGTTCTCCTGGGGGTGGGCTCTTGCAAAAGCCACCATGAGCAGTCATGTGCAAGAGCTTCCGTGACCTCAGAGCAGATGAATAGTGAACTCTCTTGAAAGCACTAAATTGTTTTCAAAGTAGCTGTATATCCAAGCAACCTGTGTGGCTGGGACTTGTCCTAACTGGGGAATGAAGAAAGTGCAGACAAAGAAAAGCTAGGGTCGGGTGGGCTGTGATGAGTGGGACTTGGAACCTCAGCTCTTTTGTTACGTACAGCACTGGAACGGAGTTACCTAAGGAGCTGACCCTCGGTGAGCAGTCCAGTCTTAAGCTGTAGACATCTGGGAGGGCAAAGTGCAGTTTCTAGTTTTTACACACATGGACTTTGTATTTTAAATGTCCTACTAGGACCAGAGGACAGCTTCGCCATGCTGATTCTGACCCGAGGAAGGTTTTGTCGCCGCCACGGCTCTGAGGTATAGGGTCTTTGACGTGGCCATGCCCATGTCAACAACATGCATTCACCCGGGACTTCATCTGCTCTCTACACAATCACTCACGGCTTCCTCAGCTCTCCGCATCCAAGCAAAATGTAAGCTATTTCCTCTACAGTCTGAGAGCTTTTTGCGTTAGCTTTAGACATTCTAGTGAATCAGAAACAGTATTTTATTGTGGTTTTAATTTTCACCTGTGTTAACTAAATGATACTAAGCATACTCCATGTGCTTATCAAGCGCTGATCCATTCCCTCTTCAACTTGCTCACCCATTTCACTGGCTGTCTTTAATTGCTAATTTTAAAATTTTAAGATAGGAGAGGAAGTCTTTTGTGAGACATGTGCTATGAATGTCCTCTCAGTCTGTGGCTTGTATTTCTATATTCTCTGTGTGTCTGCCTGCTGTGTGCATGTGTTCCTCACTCCACCTTACATTTGGAGACAGGGTCTTTCACTACACCTGGAACTGATTGATTAGCTAGATTACTTTTGGCCAGTCAGCCCCCGGGCTCCTTCTCTATTTCTCCAAGTTGCCAGCTCTTTAGTGAGTGGATGCTGGGGATCCAAACTCAAATCTGACTGGGCTATCTTTCCAGCCCTGTGTTTGTATATCCGTGTCTTCTTTAGTAAACAGGTTTTAATCTGGATGCCTAGCACTATGTGTTTGTTGAGTTGTGTGGGTGCATATGTGGATAGGCACACATGAATGTTTGCACTGTGGATGGCAGAGGGCAATCTCGAGCGCTATTCCTCATTGGTCCACTTCGCTTTTCCAGAATCTCTCATTGTCCTCAAGCTTACCAACTAGGCGACACTGACTGGCCCATCAGAGCCAGGGCTCTGCCTGTCTCGGCTCACCCAGCACTATGGTTATAAGTGTTACTAGGCATGTGTGGTTTTCTTTTCTTTTCTTTTCTTTTTTTTAATGTGGGTTCTGGAGATTAAAGTCAGGGTTGCAAGCACTTTCCCAACCGAGCGATCTCTCCAGCCCTGGTGAGTGTTTTTTGGATCCTTTCTCAGACGTCTTGGGTAATCCAGAGGTTACAATAGTATTCCAATACAACAGCATTCCACATTTTTCTAAAAGCGACTGTTTTTGCTCTTCTGTTTCTGATCAATCTGTTTCAAGGTAACTCTGAAAGTACACTTTACAAGTGATTGTGAAAGGCCTTCTTCTGTTCAGCAGATGGTCTTAGAGCCTTTCTCTCCATAAGCCAGTTCAGTGGCTTCCCTAGGCCTTCCACAGCGCCACAGAAGAGTAATTGGTCCCTTCACACCAACACTCCATTCCCTTGACTTTAAGGATCCTCTCACTTGGTAGCTTGTTTTATTTTTACTAAATCTAGGCATTTCTCTTTTGCTATATATTCAGTGTATTTCATATAAATTTTATTTATTTTTATTTATTTATTATGTATACAGTATTCTGTCTACACACCTGAAGAGGGCACCAGATCAAATTACGGATGGTTGTGAGCCACCATGTGGTTGCTGGGAATTGAACTCAGGATCTCGGGAAGAGCAGCCAGTGCTTTTAACCTCTGAGCCATCTCTCCAGCCCCATATAAATTTTATAACCATCCTGTAAATGTTAGAAAAAATAAAGCCTGTTGGGACTTTGTTTGGATGGCTGTAGCTGTAGCTGTCCAGACCAACTGGGGAGGACTGGCATCTTGGGTAATCCTCTCTGTTTACCAGGCTGCCTTCATTTTCCTGGGGAACACCTTGCAGTGCTCAATGGGAAGGACCTGCACTCTTCTACAACATTTATCACTAATGCCACGGCTGTGCCTGTTGGAGATGCACTCAGCACTTCATTGTCCAATTGCTTGCTGCTAGTCAACAGAAATAGATTTGATTTCTGCACACTGATGGGATCTTGTATTGGCCCCCAGCTTGGTGAATAATCTACATATGTGCTCTCTGTAAATGAGAGCAGCTTCAGTTCTTCCCACACAGTTTTTATGTCCTTCCCCCTCACACGCAGCCCTCCAGTATAATAATGAGAGCATAAACGAGGACAGAAGGCTCCCCACCACTGATTCAGGAGGCAGTGACTCGCGTTGTTGTTATTGAGACATCTCTATACGTATCTCTTCAACTTTCCTTACAGCCTTGGCCTCCTCAGAGCTGAGATTACAGGTGTGCCTCCCACCATGATGTGAGTGTTAGAAAACTAAGACGTTCCCATTTGCCAGGTAAGCCGGTGCACACCTTTAATCCCAGCACTCAGGAGGAAGAGGCAAGAGGCAGGCAGATCTCTTTGAGTACTGTGCCAGCCTGTTCTACATAATGAATTCCAGGCCAACAAAAGCAATATAGCGAGATCTTGTCTCAAGCTAAACAAAAATGTAAGTTTTCATATGTCCTAGTTTGCTTTATAATGCTGTGATAAACTTCACAACCAAAAGCAACCTGTGGGGATAGGGGGAAGAAAGACTTTATTTCAGCTTATAGGGAATAAATAGTCCATCACTGAGGGAAGTGAAGACAAGAAGCAATCACCTCCACCTGAATAAAGGAGACTGATTTGTAATCATGTCTTTTTCAGTTTTTGTTATCAGGATTATGCAGATCAAAATGAAGGTTTTTGGAAAGCAGTGGATTGTCCTAAAAGTATTTCATTAAGTTTAGTCTAAGAAATTATTCTATATTTTCAGAAATCACTGATATTATCTGGGTCTAAGGTTTTCTTTATAGGAATATATTATATGAATTGCTGTTGTGGATACAAGGCATATAGTTATGCATAACTTAAAATATACACTTTCTTATATGAGGAAGAAGATATTCCTCTGTACCTCCCACATGCCCACCTACCACTTGAGTGCTGTTCTTCATTCCTTCCCTAACTCCAGGGTTCCACCTGTCATCACCTGGCCTCAGGAATTTCCTGTAGGGCCACAGTGTAGGTGTGCAAAGAGAAAAGTCTCAGCCTCCATTTATATCAAAGCTCCTCTTTTCAGCTCGTTTTGAAGGTCACTCTAGATGAATATATGATATCACTCTAGATGGACATGCGATGTTACTCTAGATGGACATACAGCGTCACTTTAGATGGATATACAATGTCACTCTAGATGGATATATGATGTGGGGTAGATATACTTTCACGTATGTTTTATTTAGTAGTTCTTTCATTACCTCTGGCATTTATCATTTTGATGAGAAATAAGATCTTATACCATATATGGGTTTTCAAGATTTTTTTCTCCAGATTTTGATTTTAGAATTATTATACATCTACGTGTGGCTTTCTTTGCATTTTACTTTAGCAGAGTTCTCTGACTGTTCATCTTGAGCTTCTGTTTATAAACACCGAGTTTGTAATCACACTATGTCTGGACCTGCTCAGTAACTGCACTGTCTACCTTTCTCCATCCTCATTTTCCTCAGTTGGGACTCAGACCCCACATTCATTACACATGGTTTATCCTGCAGCTCCCCGCCAGTTTGCTCATTTTAGGATTTTGTTTTTACTGTTCCTCAGGTTGAGTCCTCCCTACTGGCTTATCTTCAGTGCACCATTGTTTCTTATCCTTATTGGAATTTCTTATTCCTCAACTAATCCATGGGATGCATGTTCAGAAAACATCCTATTTCACAATCATTTCTAAAGCCTAATTTGATTCCTTTTACCATTACAAACCTCTCATGTAGTGATCATCTAGGTATATATTATGGATGTTTTTCCTTTAAGTCTTTGAGTATATTCACAACAGCCACTTTTGAGGTCTTGTCTGCTAACACCAGTGTCCTCTCAGGGTAGGGTTCTCTTGACTGTAGATATTCTCAGGGTAGGATTCTCTTGACTGTAGATATATGTTCTTGAGTATTCACTTTCCTCGTATATTTTCATTGTATAAAAGAAGTGTTGGGAGGTGAGACCTTCAAAGGGTGTTTAGCTCACGTGGGCTCAGCACTAAGGAGTGACACAGGCCATCATCACAGAAGAGACATTGTTCCTACAGGCATGGGTTCCTTAGAAAATGATGATCTGGGGCGCTGCTTGAGAGTCACTTCCTCTCTGTCTCCCCCCTCCCACCCCTCACCCCTACCCCATGTTATGATGCAACAAGAAGGTCTTGTCAGACAACTGGACCTCCCAGCCTCCAGAACCATGAGCTAATAAATTTCTATTCACTACAAATTATCCAAACTGTGGCATTCTATTATAAATTAGATATCATTACCAAGTAGAATTTATCCAAGGTGTATAGGTAAGTTCAACATAAAGGTGTATTCAAAACTAAATAAATGTAACTTAACAGGTGAGGAGGCTAAAGAAGAAAATCGCATGATCACATTAATAGTTACAGAAAAACATTTTATAAAATCCAACATTCATTCATAATGAACTTTTCTGCAACTAGGAATATAAAGAAAATACCTTAACTTAATAAAAACTATATCCAAAAATATACAACCAATATGATCCTCAATGACAAGAAAATAGTCTTCCCCAGAGACCAGGAAAAATACAAAGACATAGTTTCAAAACACTCAACATCAGACTGGAAGTCCGAGCAAACTCAGTAAGAGCAAAAAGAGACATTAGATGGTGATAGATAGATAGATAGATAGATAGATAGATAGATAGATAGATAGATAGACAGACAGATAGATGTAGATAAGTAGATGACATGGTCATCTATGCGGAAAATCTGAAAGAACTGATGAATAAAAAACCAAGATACAAGATTTATATAGAAATGCCAATCACTTCCCTCCATGCCAGCAATGAAGTCATTAAAATTTAAGTTAATATGTCACCATTTATACCAGGGCCCTCTAAAGAACCTTAGACATAAATCTAAAAAATATGTAATATCCATATGAGGAAAGCTACAAAGCTATGATGAAAGAAAAGAACTAAATCAAGCAAGAGATACTTCATTTTTGTTAACATAAAACCCTTTGCATCACTCAGTTTATCCCAGTTTAGAGATTCAATATCATCCTAAACCATGGCTTAGAAAATTATTTTCTCGACACTTTTCAACTGTAAAGTTGGTGTGGCATCTGGCAGCACCAGAGATGTTCTTTCGCAGGTAAGCAGATACATAAAATGTGGTACAACCGGAGGTTGAGAAAGAGTCAGAGAACTTAAAGACAGGTTACCTGGCAAAAGCGGCCAATAGGAAAACACGACACTATCTCAGGATATAGTAACAATACCTGTGATTGCCAGGTGTGGAGGCAGGGAGCGGAATGGAGGATGTTCAGGACAGTGCATCTGTTCTGCATGATGTTACAGTGACAGATAGACAACATTAAACACTTCTCAAAGCCTAATGCAAACTGTGGGATTTGATGGGTAGGGATGTGTCAGTGTGGGGATAGAAACTGCTCTTGAAGCCTAATTTTTCTGTGACCAAAAAAACACAAAGTGGGGAGTGGGGGTTGTAACTAGTCATTGCTGAAGAAAAATTAAAGAAGTAGGAGTATCAGTAATACAATGTAAACTTTATCAACAAAACCAAGATTTTTTTCCTATTTTTAAAATTATTTTTTCATATGAGATATTTTAATTATATTCTTTGGCAAGTGTGATAAAGAATGCTAGTGGAGGGCCAGATGTGGTGGTACATGCCTTTAATCACTGCAGAGACAGGCTTATCTGTACTATCTGGATTAGCCTGCTCTAAATAGAGAGTTCCAGGCTAGCCAGAGCTATATATGAGACCCTGTCTCAATAAAAGAAAAAAGAAGGGTGGTTGTGAATGTTAGCTGACAAGACTTCTGGGCTTCCTAAACAGATTCTAACATCGAAACCCGCTCACACCAAGGCTGCCTGTCACGGCCCAGAAACAGTCATTAGTAAAGGAAGGGGAAGGGGAAGGGGTATGTTGCCAAACTCTGATGAGGTGTACAAGGACAGAACTGCCTCATCATCTGAAACATTTGGAGAAGGAAGCTTGTTAGAATGAAATATGTTCAATATACTGGAGTCAAAAATCACCCAGCAATTCACTTTAAAAATCTGCTAGAATATGAAACACGATTTTTAAAATGCACTAAGTGTTTCCAGAAAAGTTCTCTCCTCTCACAAAAAGACGCCTGGTATAATCTCATTTTTAATCTTTAAAAAATGGATTTCATGGACAAGTGAAATAATTTCAACTCCTAAAGTGATTCAGTTTTTACAAAACACGGACAGAGCCCTCCTCTACCTGGGGACGCCTCTATCGAGTCCTCCAAAACTCTTTTTCTAAGTTGCCCATGCTTCTGTAAGCAATCCTAATAAACTCAGTGGTTCACCAAACCCGAACCCCAAGCCCTCCACAGACAGACAGACCGACACTAATCACACACCACAGAGAGCAAGCCATCCCTCCTCCAAAATGCAAGGTTAATCGTGCTTCCTTTAAGTTAAGTCCCTCTCTTGAGACGCCTGTCACTGACTTCAGCATCAACAAGCCGCTGCGGACCTCTGCGGAACAGAGAGGCCCGGCGCTAACAACAAGGTGATTCATAGACGGGCTTCACCAAGAAGAAAAACAACAGAGCCACAGAAGAGACCTGGCAACAGCAAGCACGCACTTGTAAAAATTCTCAGTTGGACAGTGTCTTGGGCTGCTTTGAACTTGGCCTTCACCAGGGGCTCACCCGGGTTATGAACAGCTGCCGCCACCTCCTGGACGGCGGGAAGATCTCCTTTAGAAAGCGTTCTGCCTCATGTTTGCCCTTCCTCTTTTTCCTTCTTTGAGCATATGTGGGTGCGTGGTGGCACTTGTTCCTGAACACGTGTGTACATGTGGAGGCCACCTCTGCTTTTGTTTTTTTTTTTTTTTGTTTTTTTTTTGTTTTTCGAGACAGGGTTTCTCTGTGTAGCTTTGCGCCTTTCCTGGAGCTCACTTGGTAGCCCAGGCTGGCCTCGAACTCACAGAGATCCACCTGGCTCTGCCTCCCAAGTGCTGGGATTAAAGGCGTGCGCCACCAACGTCCGGCTCCACCTCTGCTTTTGAGACAGGGTCTCTCACCAGCATGGAACCTGGCAATGAGGCCGGCCAGCTGGCCAGTGAGCTGCAGGATTGTGAGCACGAGCCACCATGCCCAGCTTTTTTCATGTGGGCTCTGGGTACCAAAGTCAGGTCTTCATGCTTCTATGGAAAGCCCTTTACCTACTGAGTGGCATCCCCCACCCCTGCCCTTTCTCTTTTATTGGGAAAATAAAGAGTTCATGACCATGGTATGGATTTCTTTAGAAAAGGCCAACTCTTTCTGGATTTCCCTTTGAAGCAACAAAGTCAAGCTTTGCATGCCACTTCATCAATAACAGTGATCCTTTGTTTCTGGGTATAGCTACATAAATTTAAATATTCATTCTACTCTCACGGCCACATGGCACATGCACGGGAAAGGAATAAAAGTTTCTTCTTGGGTAACTGATCATTACAGGGATTTAGACATAGCATCAGCCAAATCCTGCTCCTGACTGTACAGAAAAATATCCTGACGGGACATGCTGAAGTTTGCCCTTAACATATACTTTACAAAGCTCATAGGTAAACTTCAGTGTGGAGAACAGCAAACTAAAATTGACTCTGAGACTTCCTGACCATCTTCTCTGCAACATCTCGACAGCAAAAATACTGTCTTTCTCTGCAGAAGCGCCACAGTGTAGGGTGGAATCCAGAGCAACATCAATGGTTAAGATGTGCTTTTCGCCAAGGACATTGTTAGTGGAGATTCCAGTTGAGTTTTAAACAGCTGTTCTATGTCTTCTCTTTGAATACTGCAACCAGTCTACTCCCTTGTCAAGTCCATTATAAATTTGAGTTGTAATTTTCTTTCCTGCCTTTACTTCTACTTAACACAAGAAACTCAGTAGAGCTTGAAAGCAAATCTAAATGCCTGGATTCATATTTTGCTTCTCCTCCAAAAATGTTTCAAAAGGTGGGAGAGAAAAATCAACATTTATTTTAAATTTTATTATCAGGACTAGTTTATACAGAAATTTAAGAAGCCTTCAATAGGGAGTCATGCCATATACATGTGTATTACACCTTCAATGGGGAGTCACGCCATACACATGTGTATTACACCTTCAATGGGGAGTCACGCCATACACATGTGTATTACACCTTCAATGGGGAGTCACGCCATACACATGTGTATTACACCTTCAATGGGGAGTCACGCCATACACATGTGTATTACACCTTCAATGGGGAGTCACGCCATACACATGTGTATTACACCTTCAATGGGGAGTCACGCCATACACATGTGTATTACACCTTCAATGGGGAGTCACGCCATACACATGTGTATTACACCTTCAATGGGGAGTCACGCCATACACATGTGTATTACACCTTCAATGGGGAGTCACGCCATACACATGTGTATTACACCTTCAATGGGGAGTCACGCCATACACATGTGTATTACACCTTCAATGGGGAGTCACGCCATACACATGTGTATTACACCTTCAATGGGGAGTCACGCCATACACATGTGTATTACACCTTCAATGGGGAGTCACGCCATACACATGTGTATTACACCTTCAATGGGGAGTCACGCCATACACATGTGTATTACACCTTCAATGGGGAGTCACGCCATACACATGTGTATTACACCTTCAATGGGGAGTCACGCCATACACATGTGTATTACACCTTCAATGGGGAGTCATGCCATACACATGTGTATTACACCTTCAATGGGGAGTCATGCCATACACATGTGTATTAAACCTTCATTGGGGAGTCATGCCATACACATGTGTATTACACCTTCAATGGGGAGTCATGCCATACACATGTGTATTACACATGTGCACATGTCCACTCTCCAAGTAGGACTTCAACAGTTGGTCTTCATATTGCACTTTATATTTATACTAGTTACACATTTTACAAGATGAAAATTATACTAAAAAGGTAATAAAACAGCAGAACAGTTTTGGTATTACCACTAGATTACACACGTAGAAGCCCTGAGTAACTAAACTAGACAATGATAAACGACAGAAACAATGAAGACTAGATCTGGTATATTTTTCCATTCCTTTAGTAACACAAAGCTATCAATCAGCTATAAGCCGAAATAAACTCTTTCCTAAGTTGCTTTTGGTCATGGTCTCTTATCACAGCAACAGAAACCATAATTAAGACACATATACACAAGCAAGGGGGATGAACTGCTCTTGACCTTGGCTGCTCTATGCAAAATAATGACAAAACAGAAACTAAATCAAATTCTTAGCCAAGAAATCCTGAGCCGGGCGTTGGTGGCGCACGCCTTTAATCCCAGCACTCGGGAGGCAGAGGCAGGCGAATCTCTGTGAGTTCGAGGCCAGCCTGGGCTACCAATTGAGTTCCAGGAAAGGCGCAAAGCTACACAGAGAAACCCTGTCTCGAAAAACCAAAAAAAAAAAAAAAAAAAAAAAAAAAAAAAGAAATCCTTAATAGTTACTAAAAAGTATCAAGGTTTCATGTTTCATATTCTGTAACTATAACAATTATAAACTAAATTTACAGTATGAAAAACAACTCTAGGGGAAGTAAGTTTATACAACATGAAATTAGATTGACTCTTGAAAACAGTTCCCACTCATAAATATAATTAAAGCTGATATTATGATTAAAAAACTACTAGACACTAAAATGTCTAGAACTGGGTGCAGAGAGGTGTGCCTGTAACACCAGCTCCTTGGGGGACTTAAGCACAAGAGTTCAAGTACAGTCTGGACCATTACAAGAGCTGTTTCATAGGTAAACTATACACTAAGGAAAATATTGTTTAAACACTTCTACTCTTTAAAAGGTATGTTAACAATAAATGAGTTACATATGCAACTGAAGAACTTGAAATAAATACGATGTCAAAAGGAAGTCATGGAGAATCCAGGTGATGGCTCAAAATCCACACTTATTATACAAAAATGCTCACAGTAGATTTATTTCTACTAACAAGTCACTGACCAGAAACAAACATGTCTTACAATAAATGAATGACTGAACCTAACTCTGGTACTGCACTACCATAAAATACTGCTTCTGGGCAGTAACACAATACTGCTGATACACACATCTTGGACGGTTCTCAAGGGCTTGTGCTAAGTGATAAGGACTTATCTTAAAATGCCAGTGTTCGTTACCTTTCTCGTCACTGCAACGAAGTACCATGAGAGAAGCAATGTAAAGGAAGCAGGATGAACTTTGACCGGTGGTGGAGGGTAGAGAACATACCTCAGGGAAAGTGTGGTGACAGGAACAACCCTGTGGATGAGTGGATGACAGCAGGTTTCCACCTCTTGAAGAACAGGTCCCAGAGAACCAGATTGAAGCTGTACTGGCCTGTAACCCAGCTTCACCAGGCAGGCCCTAACCCAAGAGGATTCCATAACCTGCACCAACTGCTAAGGACCAACCACATATGCAAATACATGAGCTTGTGGGAGGCATTTCATATCAGGCCTCAACAACCATATGCCCTGTGATTCCATGTATCCAATCTTTCAGTACTGGTGACTGAACCTAGTTCTTAGCACAGGCTACCTGCTGTAGCACTCACCAATATCTTCAGCCTGCTAAAGATTTAGAAAGCTTTCTAAAGATTTATTCATTACAGGCCCTCAGCACTGGAGCCAGCAACCAGCAATCTTTGCTTCTACACACCTGTCTTCTTAGCTTTTTTTCACTCTACCAGATGCTTCTCATCAACACACATTCTGTAATACTAGCCATCTTAATTATCTTTCTAGACACAATTACCCTTCCATCTACAGCTCCCAAACTGTCTTCCACTAATGCTTCAATATTCCCAAATCCAAACCCACATTTTCTGTTCTTGTGTCTCCCCTCTCAGCAGCCAGGGACAAGAAGGCTCTGGAGCCACAGTGCTGGCTGTGAGTCACCTGTGAAGACATGGGTGAGTTACTGACTTCTTGGTGCCAGGGTTTCTACTTTTTTTTTTTTTTTAACAAGGAGGATAAGAACACTATTGTGATGGAACGAAAAAGGGTTCTGGTAGGATTCCATGGGTTCTTGTGGGCAGCACTTTGGAAGTATCCGCCAAGCGTCAAGGCTCCTCTACTGTTGGTCACTGTCATGGCTGGTTGCCCTTCAAGCGTTCTCTTCTATTGGCCTGCAGGAACAACTCCTCAGTCACCCCAGAGAAATGTTCAGGTCTTTGTCTCTACTCTGTGTCCACACATAGGTCAGGTAGTTTTTGAAACAAGTACCAGCTCACATTCTTTCTATGACACATTTGGTTAACAATCTTCCCAGCCACCTATTCTTACAGAACATCTTTATATTCAGTGTGTGTGTGTAAACACACCATGCCCATAGAGAAGTCAGGACAACTTGTAGGAGTCAATTCTTTCTTTCTACCATGTGAGTCCTAGACATTGAACTCAGGTCACCAGGCCTGGCAGCAAGTGCCTTTCTTTACCCACTGAGCTACCTCATTGGTCTCTTACAGAACTTGCATGTCACTGGAGATAGCAATGTGCCCAACCTAGAGTTCCTAGCTTCCTTTATAATTAGGTGTGGCTAGGTGGCTACCTTCCAAGGAGTGACATGCATGGGAAGTTTCATTTCTCTAAAAGGAGTGAGTCCTGGAAGGCAGTGTGCTGGCCTCCTCTTCCTGCAGGATATTTCTCATATCCTGCAGAATACAAATATGAGAAATAGAGCTCCGTTTTCTTGCAGCGATATGAGACATGGAGTCTTCTTGAGGATGAAAACCTAAGGATGAAAATGGCCCATGGGCATCACCAAATCACCATTTTGGCCTTCTCTTATAGGATAAACTCTCACATGTTCAATTGATCATCTTTAATTTTGTTATACAAAAGAACCAAGTGACAAAACCCTTCTGTATAAAAACCAAACTCTACCTGGTTTACAAAGTCCGTGTGGTCTAATTCCTACTCACTCCCATGCTCCAAAAACATAGTGTCAGGCTGGATCTGCCTTGACCTTATCTTAATTCAGTCCCTCTTCCTGAATGCTCTTCTCCCAGATTTATGCATAGTAGGCCTTTCCTCTGCCATCATAGTCTCAGTTGAAATGCCATTTCCTCAGAGAAGACTTACTTGAGACTATCCATGTGGTATTTTCTCCTACCCATCACTGTTGTTTCCAGATAATACCATTTGTTTACCCTAAGCCAGGCAAATAGGAAGAATGAAATAAGCCTTTGCTGAGCAAGTCAATGCATTATGGCATTTCAAGATAATATTTTGTGGCATGCTTTGTTATCAGCTTGGAAGAAAACAAAAACAACACAAATTCTAGGTTCGTTACATACCTTGAAATACTTACAAAAACCAGTAAACAACTATGAAATAATAGGAGCAAATTTGTATGTATTTGTATACTCTTGGGATGAGACTGCCCTTTTAAAAATTTATTTATGTGTGGGTATTTAAGCATGTGCATGCCACAGTGCTTGTACAGAGGTCAGAGGGTAAGCTGGGGGAGTTGGTTCTCTCCCGCTATGTAGGACCTAGGAATTGAACTCAGGTTGCATGCTTAGGGGCAGGCACCTTTATTCCCTGAGCCATCTCTCCAGGACAGAGTTACCTTAAGAGAAATCCAGAAACTGTAAGATGTACACACACACACACACACACACACACACACACACACACACACACACACAAAGGAATTTAAGAAAAAAATTATTGCTCTATAATAGAAGGCATAGCCAAGCTCAAGCTGGCTCTTAGACCTTCCCAAGTACATGTCAAACATATATTAAAGGGCACTGCATTAATTCTTCAGTTGGTAAAATACTTTGCAAGCATGAGGACTGAGTTCATTTCTCCAGAACCCATGCAAATAGCTGGGCACACTTGTAATCTCAATGCTGTGGAGACAGAATCTACTTGTCAAAGTTCTACGTCAATGAGACCCTGTCTCAAACAAAGAGGAGGAAGGCACCTGAAGACTGACAGTGAAGGCTGTCCTCTGAATTCCACAGGCACATGCACACATGAGCAACACATACACGAACAGGCATGTGTAGCTGGAGTTTTCTCTCAGGGTCCCGCCAAGCCCCGGCACTCCCTTAACCACTTATAAAATAAACATACAGACGCTTATATTATTTAAACTGCTTGGCCATTAGCTCAGGCCTATCATTGTCTAGCTCTTACTCTTATATTTAGCCCATTTCTATAAATCTATACTTTGCCACGTGGCTCGTGGCTTACTGGTACCTTACATCTTCCTTGTCCTGGCAGTGGCTCCAGGCAGTCTCTCTCTCTGCCTTCCTGTTTCCTCAATTCTCCTGTTAGTCCTGCCTATACTGCCTGTCTGGCTACTGGCCAATCAGTGTTTTATCTATATAGAGTGATATCCACAGCAGACATGCACATGCACCAAAAAAAAAAAAAAAAGTCAAAGAACAAATTATACTAGTGAAGTCCATGAAGAACATAAACATGCTGCAATATTTATAAAGGTTATGCAAATTGGAAAAGAGAAATGAAAGAGAAAAAAAGGAAGCTGAAAATACATAGGTGAAAAATGCAGAAAGTGGCTAGGTAAAGTGGAACATTGCTGAAATCTCAGCACACTGAAGACTTGAGGCAGGAGGACCACTGTGGGCTCCATGTCTTCAGGAAAGACCTTGTCTCAAAAAAAAACACCACAGCTCCATAAAGACAAACCCAAAAAGCTCTGGTCACATCAGGTATAGTGAAGGCAGGAGGAAAGAGAAACCAAATGTTACGTTTGATACTAGGGATGTCATATACCTTGACTTTGAGAACACTCACAAGTACACATCATGTGTTGAAACACATCCAAGTCTTTAAAATGTATCTCAATAGTTTTTTAATTACCTTAGAAACTTATCCTCTGCAGACACAAAATACTCTCCACCTCTTTATTTACCACTGAAAATAGTGGTAATATTCATGGTTAAGTAGCTCGATAAACTAAACACTTCGCAATTTTATGTGGAATCCAGAGTTTGTACAACACACACACACACACACACACACACACACACACACACACACACACACACACACATACACACACACACAATGCAGAACTCGCTTGATGATGGTTTTTCTCAGGAATGGGAAGATGGCTCCACTGGTAAAGTGCCGGCCATCCAAGTATGAGAACCTGAGTGCAGTTCCAGAGGTAAAATGCCAAGACAGTTCACAATCATCTATAACACAAGTGTTTAGGGGAGAGAGGTGTCAGAGAGAGGCAGACACCTGCAGCTCTTTAGCCAGCCAGCCTAACTGAATTAATGACCGTCCGGTTCAAAGAGAGATGCTGCCTCAAAAAATAAGGTGGAAAGCAATTGAGAAAGACGTCTGTTTCCAACCTCTGGTCTCTATACGCACATGCATGCACATATGAGCACACATACACACACACATATACACATCATCAACAAAAATAAAGTCCCCTCATCAGTATGGGAGTACAAATTCCAATTTGAATTCATCTTTAGAAATGTATTAAAATTACCACATTTTTGGCTTAAAATTTTTATGTAGTATTCAGTAGGGGGTGGTACATACCTTTAACCCTTGCACTAGGGAGGTGGAGGCAGACATAGGTACATTTTTGATTTTCAGGTCAACCTGGTCTACATATCTCCTCCACCTCGGCAGTCTTGGAGGGTTGAAATCCATCCCATGTTATTTACTACTGAAGACAATGTTTAAGAGTAGCAGGGCCAATACAGATGGCCAAGGGTATAGGGATGCCTCCCAAACACAGGCATGACTATTTGTAAGGTGAGCCAGAGAAAAGGTAGGTGGTGGTAGTGTGCATTGGAAAAAGAAATATGCTGATTAGTAACCACAACGAACATGAATAAGAGCTTAAAAAGAAGTACACAACTAGAGCATATTCAATCTCCCTTGTAATCAAAGAAATACATATAAAATGCCATCATTCATCAAGCTGAGTAAGAAAGAAAGAAAAAAAAAAAACGGTGGTGGTCTGAATGAGAATGGCCTCCATAGGCTCATTAATGCTTAGTCCCTAGAAGTGGAACCGTCTTTGGGAAGGATTAAGTGTGGCCTTCTTGAAGGAGATGCGTCACTTGGGGTGAGCTTTGAGGTTTCAAAAGCCCACACCAAGCCAAGTGTCACTTTCTCTGCCTGCTGCCTGTGAATCAGGATGTAAAGCTCTCAGCTACTGCTCCAGAGCCATGCCTGACTGCTTTCTGCCATGATAATCGCAGACTAACTCTCTAAAACTGTATGCAACAATTAAATGCTCTCTTTTGTTAAGAGCTGCCCTGGTCATGGAACCTCATCACGGCAATGGAACAGCAGGGCAATAGGAGAACTGGGTGGACAAAAAACAATAAAAAACTTGCTAAGTATTTCTAGTAGACTCAAGAAATAATAATAGAAGCCTAATGCCTGAATACTAAGACGACTTCTCAGCCATAATACCTACTTTTTCTTATGACCCTTAGAAAATACTCAGAAAAAAACATGCACCCAAACCATACTCCAAACATACTGTGGATCTGAATGAGTCTGTGCTAGCAACAGATAGACAACAGACACTGGTGCACAGAACACTTCAGTCCCACACTGAGGAGACAACTACTACTCCTGAGTATGCAGTCCACAATCATGTTTAACTCGGCTGCATTTAACTAGAATGAATCTTTGCACAGCAACTCAATTCTTGAAATATCCTCACCCACCCCAGTTTTGGTTTTAAGCAAAAGATCATTTCCAAACTGAATTTCTTTTTTATGCCCAATAACAAATAGAGAGCGCTGGTGCCGTAAGTCTTTATATCTTTCCTAAGTCTTGGACCTTTATTTCACCTGCTTTGCTGCCTGGACCTTTAGATCAATGACTCCAGGGAGAGCTTTCTATCTATGGGATTCATTCTACAAATAACAGGTCTGAAATACTTGTACTACATGCAGCAATGGAATGTGAAGAAAAGTGGGCAAACTCAGCTCAGGTATGTTACGCTGCTATAACTAACCAGTGAGGAGATCAAAAGTTCGGGTGCAATAGTGAAACCTCCTTGACAGGAACCCAGCTGCATCACTGAGCATTATGGGACCTTAGAAAACTGCATCCCATACCTGTTTGATCACCTTCCTCATTAAAATGGCATGGCCTGACATGGTAGACACACACAATCCAAACCTCTAAAGGATGCGGCAAGGGGACTGAGAGTTTGAAGCCTTTCTGGGACACACAGTGAGACGATCTCAAAAAAAAAAAAAAAAAAAAAAAAAAAAAAACAACCTACAACAAAACAAACTTAAAAAAAAAAAAAGATAGAATGGGCACAATAGACAATAGACAAATACTACCATGAAGTTAGACAAGGCCTTAAAAGACAGTTCAGTTTGTAGTACAGCAAGCACCCAGGAAGCTTCAATAAATGCTCACTACTACTCACTAACGAAAGGCAATTCAGTAGTTTAAATCTATGCTGATTCTCCTAAAACTCAAAATACCATGGCCTAATAGCATCTGCAAAGAGCTCAAGATTACTTCAAGTAATTCTGAAAAGAATCAGCAAAACTGTTATATAAGTGTCTGATTTTTTAGGTATTAAAGTGGTCACTTACAAAACCTTCACTATGAAACACTAATCTTTCAACCACACAGTGAAATGAAAGTCACATTAATGTATTTGGGTCCTATATTCACATGTCCTCTTGCTGAGGATAGTAAAGGGAAATGTAGTTCCTGTACAAGTCCATCTAGAGATAGCAAACAATACAAGGTTATACAATAAACCTATCAACATTAATTTATCTGAGTGTATGGGCTTGTACATGTGTACCCACATGTATATAGAGACCTGAGATTGATGCTGAGGCTTCCTCAATTGCTCTCCACTTTATTCTTTGAAGCAAAGTCTCTCTCAATTGAACCCCAAGCTTGCCCACATGAGTACTCTAGCTCACCAGTTTGATTCTGGAGGCTCTGTCTCCGGCTTCTGAGTGTTGGAGCTCTAGTTGCTGCTATTCACCTGGCATTTTAGGTGAGTTCTGGGGATGCAAACAACAGTCCTCAAGCTTGTGCAGCAAGTACTTTGTCCAATGAACCACCTCTCCATACACCACAATTAATTTTTAAAAGTTACATTCAAGTGACTCACATTTAAGTTGTGATCAAATCAAAACGACAATCTAATGGTAATAAAGATGACATAACTCATGGAACAAGAATAAGCAGAAGCCTTGTCAAGACAGACTCAAAATGTACATAAATCTAAAATTTAATGCAACATGACCAAATTATAAGTGTATTGTGAGCTACCTTTCTCTAACATTATAGAAGCAAAAGTCTTATATTTAATAAAAATATACAGAATGTATAAAAGCTCTAATCACATGTAAACTACCAAGTATAAATGAAGTAAAATGTAAGGTTTCCATACATGAAGACACCCTGTTCAGAAAAAAGCCAAGCTGAAGTAAACCCACTAACACACATATTGCAAAGGTACACAAAAATGTTTATCATTTACCATTGTACATAGAGATAACTGCAAAAATTAATATTAGAATCTTAATGAGGGGTAATACAGTGACTAGCCTAAGTACATATTACTTATGGAGCATAAATAGCATAGGTCAATGTAAATTAAATAATGGATGAGTGAAAAAACATACAATGTATTATAACAAGGAGTTAGAAAACTGAATACTGTGGAAAAGGTTTATTATTCTGTACAGGTTGGTTTTTAATAAACTATTGGCTACTTGTTACAGTAAATTATCAACAATCTCATTGTAATAGCATTTCCCCACCATTCAGAATCTGGAAGCAATACGCCTTTCTCAAATTATCATTTAGTGTTTTCTTCCCCACCTTCAAAACACAGAAAGAGGTTTTTGAATGGCAATTAGCCATTTATGGAAGCCATAAGCTACAGATAGTCATTAGACAAGCCACAGTGAGGCATCTGACAAACACTACCAACACTTGTGAAAAAAGATGTTGGGTTTTAAAAGTGGAAGTATTTGAAGGAGTTATACTGTTCATGTCCTTCTGAATCCCAAATGAGGGAAAGCCTTACTGCCATCCTGCCAGATGCCATGTAACTAAAACATTGCACCAAGGATCAGGAACCCAATGTGTGCAATGGATTAAAGCTCCAGGTAACTGAGCTAATCACTGGAGTAAATTAAAATACCAAACTGCTTTAACTTATCAATACTATTTTGGAAGCATCATCAGAACAAATAGAGATTTAATTATGAATTAGCCTGGGCTACATTCTGAACTGAGAATTTTACTTAGTACTAAGACTCTCAAACATCCTAGAAAAGCTGTGAATCATGCTTTGTTATTCCTCAAGGGAAACTGGATAGGCTTGATGATACCTGCATACCTTCCCATGGTTCTAGTTCTACATACCAAGTAATTCAGTAATTGATCAGAGTATTTAAGCAAAAAGGAGAACAAAAGCAGACTTGCAGCAACATATACTAGACAGATGATATTTTTTAAAAAATGACATGATAAATGTAAATCATAAAATCAAATGTACTCATGAAGGTACACCTATTTTACGTTACATAAAAAACTATAGACTGCAAACTGTGCATGCGTACCATAACATTTCACCTGGGAAAGCCAATGAGGGGATTTCTTGCAAATACTCACTGCCATGATAGAAACGATTATGTGCAAACTGCAAGGTCCCTAAGAGCAGTTAAGAGTTTATATACAGAAAGATGTCACTATCTGATCAACTATGCAAGAGATGGACTCCCCAGAGTTTATAGCACAGAACAGTAACCACCACAGGCTCCTCCTCCATGGCTCTCTTCCCTGTGTGACAGCTTGACTCCTTTGTTCTGGTTCTCACTTTCCCACAGTCCAGGTGTCTGAATGATCTTTTCAACAAGCTCCTCAAAGGCACACTGAACACCATCGCAGGTTTTTGCACTTGCCTCTAAAATTCAAGGAAAAGGAACACAGTATAATTTTTGTTGGACATATTCTTATGTGTTTCTGGAGAATTATTATGGCATAAATAGAAGCTTACAAGATATTGATAATCAAATCAGCATTTCTTGCCACAGGTTTAGAATTAGTAAATTTACTCCACTCCACACACACCGCTACTTTAAGTCTACCCACTAGTGTATTAGTTTAGCCCTAAGATTTGTAAAGCAACTGCAACTTGTAAGGCACTACCCAAAACAGCGGTCTAAGTTTTTCTTAAGTTTTCAGTTAATTCTTCAAATGAGCCCCCAAAGCAGATAGCATTCCTAGTTTAAAATAAGGAAACCCAGGCTCCAATGTAAACGACTAACTTGAATTTTCTGAATGTGGAGCTATGTATGACACACAGCTAGATGACACACAGCCACCGGTGCATTCTGTGTGTGCTCTCAGGGCCCTGTAAGCTGAGTGCTTATCAGTCTTTCTCACTATCGGAAGATTCCTTGCATTCCTTCTTTACTACTCTATCACAGATGATGCTCGAGAGTCTTTCAGTTTTTAATACTGAGGACTGCATCTATGGCTTTGTGCATGATAGGCATGTGTGTTCTACCACTGAGCTAAACCCCCAGTTGCTGATCTAGGGTGAAAAAGATGTTTGGGAGTGGGGCAACAGAAACAATTTGGCAAAGATTCTCTGGTCATCCCACTATTAAGTTTACAAGCTTCCTGCCTGTCCTGTTACTCTGTGGAAAGGTGAGCTGCCCATACCACCCCTTCTCCAGCTCCCGGGACCCCACCCCTTCTCATTTACCGAAGGCTCATGCACTCTTTTCTAACATTATCATTCAATCTAAATGTCTGCTAATATTTTCCATCTTACGAACAAGACAGACTTGTTCTAGAGTCCACATACCTACCACGGAGCCACCCAGTGTCTCTATTCTTCATGGAAACCATCCTAGAATGCTGTTTGTATATGCTGCTTTCACCAACTCACCAATCCCATCCAAGGGGCACATATACCAGGGAACTCCCACGTCTACCTACATGTGCCTACGTATACATGCCTATGATAAACTTTAACTTTTAAGTTAGGCACAGTAATAAATTATCAACAATAACTAATAACAAAATTAAGTAATTATTATAATATGCTATAATAAAATCTCGTTCTTCATATTTGCAGAACAAGACTGACCATGGTAACTGAAACTCTGAGAGGGTGTGCTGCCTGTAGGGGCAGGCACAGTCTACTCTGGCTTTTGTTCCCACGAGTCCATTAAGGGCATTCCTTTCACGGCCACCAGCACTGGTTCCTCTGGTCACCTCCCCTGACATCCTTGGCATTTGGTATTACTAATCACTTCCCTCTGTAAATACTCTCACTCCTGTGACTCCCAGCACAGTCAGTATGCCTTGGAATCCTCCTGTCTCAATGGCATGTCACTCATGGCCTTTCTGCTGGCCCCTCATTGGAATATCCTAGAGGTCAATCTCCGGCCCTTTTGAATCCACATTCTTGGAACAATTTCACTAATCACAGCATTTTAAATGCCACTTAAACAACTAGCATGTCTACTGAATATCTGAACACTGTCTCATCCTGTGTCTAAGTAAAATTCTTGATTCTCACTTCCCCACATCAAATCTGCTTTACCTCAGTCTTCCACACCCAGGTAACAGAAATACAACCCACCTACCACTTGGTCAAGCTAAACATCTGTAGTTGTCGTTAACTGTTCTCTTTCCTTGGTCTCATCCAATTTTCCCACATATACTGTCAGTTTTAACATTCTGAGTATCTCCCAGAGCTGTCAATTTTCCAAGACCCGCTGGTTGCAAGTGCACCAGCTTTATTCCTCTGGACCACAGAAAGAGAAGAATCAGCTTCCTGCTTTCACTCCATAGACCATACTCTACATGTAAGGTACTCTAGAAGAGTACCAACTATTGCATGGCTTTCTGCTGCACACATGTAGTATGTATTTCATCTTGTTACCATACTCTAATCTCATGTCTTACCAGCTTCTTTCTCCCAAATGCATGTTAAGCTCCAGTCCAGAAGCTTCCTTTCTGTTTCTAAACACACTATGCTGTCCCCTGCCTCTAGGAAACTTGCTACTGTCTCAGCATCTAGATGCGCACACTGGCATTCTGCTCAGCTACGTCAATAGCTTTCCCTGTGTGGTCACCATGCCTGCACTCTGTCCTCCTTTCTTTCCTTCACAGCACTGCTTACTTGTTAAACCTGCTTTTTTACACTAGAATGCAAGCTCCAGGAGGGCAGAGCATTTGTCTGTCTGTTCAATGTTATATCCTCCATATCATGAAAAATGGGGAAAGCTAATATATGGAGATGTGGGACATGCAGCAATTCAATAGTAAAGGTGGCATTCAATTCTCTTCAGAACAGCAGCTAACCACCCACTTATACCATCCTGCTTCAAGTCCATCTGCAGGTTCCTAGTATTTGAATAACACAGGATAACTAGATCACTAATTCCAAAAGTTGCTGCCACATCAGAATCAGTGTGGGTAATTTTTTTTAAACAAGACTCAGAGAGAGAGAGAGAGAGAGAGAGAGAGAGAGAGAGGGAGGGAGAGAGAGAGAGAGAGTTAGTTCACACATGCAAACTCATGAGCTGGTGCCTGCAGAAGCCAAAGGGTCTCCCGGGATTTGAGAGTCACGTACACAAGTGCTGGGAATCAAATGTGGGTCCTCTGAAGAGTAGTAAGCACTCCTAACTGCTAAGGCATCTCTCCAGCCTGTACTTTTAAGATACTTTTAGTTCCATGAGAGCAGAGAGAAAAGTTCACAGATGATTCAGATACAGTCAGATCACTCTTCTAGAGAGGGGGTTGAGAAACTTCTGCAAACGGCCAGAGACTAAGTATTTTTTGGCTTTGTGAGCCATATAACTTGATGGAAACTACAAACATTCATGTAGCATAAAAGCAGCCAAAGGCAGTAAGTAAATTATAAGCATCCCTGTATTTAATATAATGGGGGAGTGGTCCATGTTTTAGCTTGCCAACCTTGAGCCTCAAACACTAGTATGCCTAGAAACCATACAAAGATATCACTAAAACTCAGATTCCAACTGAAAAACTGGGTTAGGGCCTGGGATGATGCATTTCTATTAGTACCAAATTCTCAGATGATGCTGACACCCTGTGTACCAGTGGGTAAAATTCAACTATACTCTATGATTTCAACCAAAAGAAGAGGAATTTCATTCTACAGTTAGATTATGTATCATTAGACAACAATGAACTGCATATATTTTATGGTTCTTTAAGGAAATAATTCAACAAAACCACAATTTAAAGTTTTTTCCTTAAGATTGGAAAGATTCACTTACTCACTTACCTATGAACAACATAGAATGCTTGCGTGCAAATTTCAGGCCTTCATTTCTATCAACTTCACGATTTTCCTAAAAGATAAAAGCAGCAAATTTTAAAAGCTGCCAGCCATTTGTAGAGGTGGTGAGGCATGACTGTATTCTCAACTGCTTAGAACCATCTGAATGGTGGGGTGTGTCTGTATTCCCAACTACTTAGAAGGCTGTGGTGGTTTGAATAGGGATGACACCCACAGATTCATGTGTTTGAATATTTGACCCATAGGGAGTGGCACTATTAGGTGTGGCCCTGTTGGAGGAAGTGTGTCACTGTGGGGGCAGGCTTAGAGCTCATACGCTCAAGCTATGCCTAGTGTGATAGTTCACTTCCTGTTGCCTACAGATCAAGATGTAGAACTCTCAACTACCTTTCTAGCACCATGTCTGCCTGCATACTGCCACACTTCCTGCCATGATGATAACACTTGCCATGGACATGGTGTCTCTTCACAACAATAGCAACTCAAACTAAGACAAAGGCCGAAAGGATTTTAATTCTGGGACCAGCCTAGGTAAGCTAGCATTAAAATTAAAAAGGTTTGGGATACAGCTCCATGGTAGAACATGTGTCTAGCATGCAGGAAGTGCTGTGTTTAAATCACATTTTTCCTCCTCTCCCCTCCCCAAAAAGAGCTACCCAAATGTCAAGTGTCTGCTTTTTACCTTATCAATTTTATTTCCAACTAGCATGTTTACTATGTCATTTCTTGTACAGTATGTTTCCAATTCATTTAACCAATTATCCAGTTTAACAAAGGTGTCTCTTCTTGTGACATCATAAACTGAAATGAAAGCAAAGCCACTAATTTAAAAATCACACAAAATAAGAGCAATGACTTATTTTTGATACTCGCTAAAAGCTAACAATAGTGTATAAGCAAGTCTTTTTTTTGTGAATCCTTCACTGCTTACTAGTGAATACTTAAAACAAATTTAAATCATTAACACACTTAGTAACATTATACCCTATGTGGCAACTGACAATAAGTTAAACAACTGCAGCTTGATAATGTTGAGGTCTACCTGAGCACAACATCTTAATCTAAATCTTAACAGGATATCAAAACATTACATGACTTTAAACATCTATGAACCTCTTATTTTTTTTTTTTTAACAAGGATCAGAATTTGTAACTTTAAAAAAAGTCAGTGTCATTATTATGCTGGCTAGTTTTATATCAACTTGATACAAGCTGCAATTATCTGAAAGGAGGAAACCTCAATTAAGAAAATGCCTTCATAAGATCCAGGTGTAGGGCATTTTCTTAACTAATGATTGATGGAGGAGGGCTCTATCCATTCTGGATAGTGCCAAACCTGGACTGATGGTCCTGGGTTCTATAAGAAAGCAGGCTGGCAAGCACGACTCCTCCAAATCCCTGTATTAGCTCCTGCCTCCAGGTTCCTGCCCTGTTTGTGTTCCTGTCCTGACTTCCTTCAATGATGAGCTATGATGTGGAAGTATAAGTCAAAAAAACCTTTCCTCTCCAACTTGCTTTTGGTCATGGTGTTTCATCACATCAAAAGAAACGCTAATTACGACAAAAACCAAGTGAAACTCATCCTGTGTGGCTTCCTGTTGTTACTTTTGTCTTGTATCATCTTGCATCACAAAGAGCTCGGTTTCCAAACTGTTTGCCACTCTTAAAAAATAACATCAAATGGAAGATGACTATGACCTTCTCAGCATATTATCTGAAAACCAAATATTCTGGTTTTAAATTTTGATTGATTATGAACCCTAACTGGTGTTTTGTGCTACTTTTGATAAAACAGATTCTACTTAATAACAAATACTCTGTTTACAGACTGAAGCACGTGTTAATTTACTGATAAATGAAGACTAGTTTCAGTAATGCTCTGGACAGATGTGGACTAATTTTCAATTTATGTCCTCATCAACATGTTTTTTAAAACCAAAGATAATGGTCTTCTCTTTTATAAATTTCCACAGAGTTGAAAAAAAGCTAGGTTTAATGTTCAATAATATCAAATAAAGTCTCTATAACTTACAAGTACATATATATGAACACATACACATAAAAAAGTACCCCTAAAGAAAATTAAAATATGAATCTTTCTAGATTAGAAATTTCAATGGATAGTATTTTAAACGATGGACAGTATTTAACAATGGACGGTATTTATCAATGGATAGTATTTATCAATGGATAGCATATTAAGGTTAAATCCTTACCTAATATAACTCCCTGTGCACCTCTGTAATAGCTGGGAGTTAATGTTCTGAACCTCTCTTGACCAGCCGTATCCTGGAAATGACAATCAATTACTACTAAGTAAAGCCAGGTATAAATATCATATCTTCAATGTTATTGAGCATATTTAAGCAAGTCAAAAAATTATTAAAAACACTTAGAACTTAAATACAATGTACATTTACTAGTAAATGTTACACATATAAAATCAATTAACACTGGGTCGTCTCTAGAAAAACACAAGTGAAGGTTTTCTGCCATGACAGTCTTAAGATTTTTATCACACATGAAACCCAGTTCTTTGAAAGCATGATTCTAAACTTCAGATACACAATCAAATTATCTGGGAACATTTATGTCTAATCTCTGAAGATTCTGACAGAATCCATCTAGGAAATCTAGGTTGGGGAAGGAAAACCCAATCTTCCTAGGTTGTTATGATGAAGTGAAGCTGAGGACCACCGATTTAGAGAAATACAGGAGTAGTTTATTTCAGGGAAGGGATTTTAAAGATCTGCTTCAAAAAAGAGGCTACATTTTCTTTTAGGAAAATACAAAAAACGAAATGTATTACAGCGAGAGGAGAGAGGGAGCAGGGAAGGAGAGAGAGAAAGAAAGGAGGAGGAGGAAGAGGCGGGAGGGACTAATTTCATCTTCTTCCAGGCCTCCTTCCTGGTCTTTCCAGCACCCCTGGATTGTGTTTCAAGGTATCGAGGATCTTACAGAGCTCCATCTGGCAAACTGCTGCTTCAACCTATTATAATGAAAGGTTTACTAAATAAAGTCTTAGTAACAGCCAGGCCCATTAATATCAGTATATGGCCCAGTTTAAGGTTTAAATATTTACTATCTAGCCTGGCCTGCTGATATAAAGTAACCCAAATGAAAGTAAAGACACACATCAAACCTCATCTTAGCTGCCAGGATCACTGTGCAAAAGCAAGGTTTGCTATGGACCAAGCACAAGCTCCTGCAGACATAAAAAGTGTCCATAACCTCTGAGACGTTTGTTAAGATTGGAGAAGAATTTTCAAACAGCAACAAGAGGTGCCAGCAATACGGAGTGTCTTTGTCTGACCAAAGAAGAGAATGCTGTAAAACAACAGAGAGTATCTGAGGAAATTCAGAGTCTCACAAGAGACACTTAAGAAGAGGTTTGAAATACACCATCCTTGCTCCCAAATTCATAGCAGCAGAGGATGATACTCCTAGCTCTGCTACATTTCAGATAAAGACATAACACAGTTAAACTTTCTGATCAGAAAATTGTAGTGAAAAACCAATTTCTCTTTTCAAATTTCTCAGGCTTCAAAGTTTCTTGCAAAACCTCCCTCTCACTTACAACCACTCAATTTGCATACATACTTAAGTTTAAAAAACAATTTTATAAACTAAAGCTTCATCAAGCAGACATACTATCTAAAGCAGATTATAACTGATAATGATAGAGGTAAATATTTTAATCATCATGACATGGCTATCATTGAGTGATCAAGACTCAAGTTTGTAAAAGAAGTCAACTGGGAACCATGATACAACTTTCAAGTGATAGAAAAATTAAGTGTATAATTCTGCCACAATAGAACGCAACTTTTTTCAATACACCCATACAGAATGCAACTAAATAAAGGTTTTCTGCCATCTTGGACTTAAGACTTTTAATCACACATGAAATCTACTTCATTGAAAGCCAGGAAAATATATATTACCAATGGTCAGAGACTTAAATCTGCATCTATCTGAGACAATCCAATTCAGGAAAATGAAACACTGGTTGGAGAGATGGCTCAGCAGTTAAGAGCCCTTACTGTTCTTGCAGAGGACCAGGGTTTTGTTCCTAGTATGCATCTAGTCAAACACAATAGTCTGTAACTCCAGTTCCAGGGGAACCCAACGCCCTTTTATGGTCCCTGGGGACAACAAATATGCACCTGGTACACAGAAATACATGCAGGCAAACACTCATACACATAAAATAAAAACTATACTGTAAAAAGACAAGTTATTGTCAGAAACATATTTTAGCAATTACTTACATACAAAGAAGCAACAACATTCAACTACAATACTGGAATTCTCAGAATTCCATCATGAGAAGCATTTAAATACTCCAGGTTTGTTTGTTTGTTTAATTTTTATTGTTGTCTTTGTCTTTGTTTTCAAAAAGAGAAAGGGAACAGAAGAAAAGCTATCAATAGCAAAACTGTTTCACAATTCAAAAACTGTTTCACAAGATCAGTTGTGAAACAGAAAATTCCAATAAATTAATTTCTAGACCAAGCACAGGACAATCTAGTATGAACTCTGAGAACAACTTCAAAACTGCCTGGGGCTGAGATGGCTAAGGAGGTCAGAGCTGCCTGTGTTTGACCCTGGAATCCCATGGTGGAAGGAGATAACAGATTCTGAAAAGTTATTTCCTCACCTACAAGTACTGTGTGTCCTCACTCATTCATAGCCCCCCTCCTCACACACACACACCATGTAATTTTGATCATTTTGTATGTGAAAGTAATTTTGACAATTTGTATGTGAAAACTTAACTAAGACCAGATGTTAAACCCTTGGCACTTTTTGATTCATTTATACAAATGTGTTAGTATAATTTCTTGCACCACGGCATTAAACGAGATTTTATAATAACTGTGAACTTCATAGACAGACATCAAACTTTTGCTTGTGTTTGTCTTAAAACCAGAAATAAATATTAAGTATATTGCCATCTTTGTAGAGATGAAAGAGGCCAATCCTTTTGTATGCTGTGGTTTTATTTTCTAATGGGGAAAGGCAAGGAAATTAAAGCTTACTAAAGACAAATATGGATTAAACCCAAGGGCTGAGAAAGCCTGAGGAAGGCGAAATAACAGAATTCAGAGTGTCCAAGTGAGGCAAAGGTGTTAAGAAGAGAAAACAAGCTCCCAGAGGCCGTGTGTATCATGGTGAGTGTGCACTTTGGAAGTAGTGGGGGCAGGGCTATGAAGCTAACCAGGAGAGGAACTCACAAGGAGAGGAACTCACTCACTGTATTCTATAAACAAAACAACAGAAATTAGGGTAAACTATGGACTCAGACATTCCTAATATTGTCCGGAAGCCCTTCTCCCCAAATATGACATGACACTCAGATGTTATAAAGAAAACAAATAACCAGATCAAATAAATACCAAAAAGCTTTGATAAGGCAAGAGTATCCCCTAAGTTTCCTTCCCATTCCACATTATCTTCACCAAGCTTTGAGTGGTGTGACAAACTACAAAAACCCCACAGGGTAAGAGAGTCAGGGCTATACACACTCGTAAGACATAAGCACATATTTACCTTAAGCAATTTTAAAGATAAATGACAGAGCAGAAAACATAGCAAGCAAAGAGCGAACATTTTTATTATGTAAAGATTTTATTTTTCCAGAAATAGTCCTTTATTACAGTTAAGTGAGAATTCAGTTGAAAGTAAACTGAACAGACAGATAATAAATTGTTTAAGCACCAAAAAAATCTACAAGTCATAAAATCTCTTTATTATGCCTGGGAAACTTTAGAATTTATTTACTATCTGATGTGACTGCTTACATTATGAAGATAAAGAATCAGCATGGAAGTATCTACCAGTCCTTATATGTCAGAAGATGGTTACAATAACATAACTCTTTATAATAAAGACTTTAAATCATGGAAAAAACAAATGTTAATATAAAGTGGACTATGAACAGAAGTAAATTGTTTGCAAATATGACCACGATCAGAAAAACTCGGAAATACAATGTAAGTAAAAAGTTATTAGAGAGACATAAATGAGAAAGGATAGCAATGCGTCCAGAAATGAAGGTACTGGAGGAATGCATGTGACAATCCCATCAGTGGGAGTGAAGACAATGGCAGATCTGCACACCCTTTCAGCCACCATTGCCGCTGCTAGCCTTACAACCCCAACAACTAGATAGATAAGCGCGCGCACACACACACACACACACACACACACACACACACACACACATGCACAAAGTGGGATGCTCGCCAGCCCCAGTGAAATGTTTTCCTTTATAAGAGTTGCCGTGGTCATGGCCTCTCTCACAGTAAGAAAACTCTAACTAAAACAGCTCTTCTAGAGAATCTGAATTGGGCTGCCAACATCCATAGCTGGCAACTCAAAACCTCCTATAACTCCTGCACAACAAGGCATATAGACATACAATAAATAAAATAAAAATACATTTTAAAAAGTACATTTTAAAAATTCTTACCCATATTGCAAGTTTAGCCTTATTTCCATCCACTGAAATCGTTTTCACCTTAAAGTCAACACCTTGAAGAAATGAAAATTTTGGTAAGTCATCCAGTAAAATATGATTTTTAAATTTATTATAAAGAAAACCAGAAAAAAGGAAAAAATACTTTATCAATGCCTATCTTCTGAAAACTCTAGACCTGAAAGATGAAGGTATTAATAAGGACAGCTCAGGATTAACAGTGTAGATGGGAAGAAGGCTTTAGGACTCGGAAAAGGAAAGCTCAAATTCAAGTGCGATGATCACTGTGCAGACTGAAAATCAGCAGCTACAATTAAAGTGTGAATCCAAAAATGAGTGGGTTTTTTTCTGATGGCAGATCATGGCTGTTTTCAAGGACTCTATCTATCTTTGTTCAGAGTACTGTGTAACCCATGACAAGGGCACTACACCCATGAACTGCCAGCAATATGGCTGCCTGCACAAGACAACATAGGTTAACACACCAACATGGAGTGGGGAAAATTTTGTAAGGACCTATCCCTAAAGAAGACTGCAGGTAATCAGTGGCTGCTAAGAGAGAGAATCAGTTTACTTCAGCGATGAGCCTTCTGATAGGTTCCCAATCCTACATGGCCAGCCCTAAACACAAGTGCATACAGGTGTCACTAACTAGACTCAGTAGGCTGTGTGTGTGTGTGTGTGTGTGTGTGTGTGTGTGTGTGTGTGTGTGTGTGTGTGTGTGTAAAACAGTAATAAGAATAGAAGTCATGAATTCAGGAGAGGATATGGGAAGGGTATGGGATGAGTTGGAGAGGAAAAGGAAGAATGATGTAATTACAATGTACTCATGCATGAAATTCTCAAAAACTTAAAGGGTCACCTTCTCCTTGTCTTATGAACTCAACTTTTTTTCCTATGAAAAAAGAAGTTTTATATAACTTATTCAATGATCACATGCAACTGTATTTTTTTTAAATGTGTATAAAAACACTTAGGCCAATCCCTCTACCAGTCTTCCTAAGTAAAAAGAACTTTGGCCCAAAGTTCTCTAAAAAGCTGCTACGAGTATTAAGGAGGGCTTCATAAGAAATCAAATAAGGCCACACACAATAATTTCTCTCCTTTCCAGGAAAGGGAGCTGATACAGGCCATCTGGCCCAAATGAACAGTAACTGTTCACATGTCTTTAAAATATCATCAGTGCAGGCTACTCTACTGGCCAGAGGGAAACATTAGCTCAAAACAAGATCCTATGAGCTTGTCACAATTAATTCACAACAGAGCCAACTAAGATGAGCAACACCCTCACATACTAGCTTGTTTTCCAAGACAGGGTTTCTCTGTGTAGTCCTGGTTGTCCTAGAACTCACTCTGTAGACCAAGCTGGCCTCAAATTCAAATCTGCCTGCCTCTGCTTCCCAAGTATTGGGATTAAGGGTATGAGCAACCACAACCAGCATACTAATTTTTTTTTTTTTTTTTTTTTGAGACAGGGTTTATCTGTGTAATAGCCCTGAATGTCCTGGAACTCATTTTGTAGACTAGACTGGCCTCGAACTCACAGAGATCTACTTACCTCTGCCTCCCAAATGCTGGGATTAAAGCCATTTGTCACCACTGCCTAGCTTACTAAATGTTTTCTAAAATGTAAGCTTTACATTTATTTTTAAAAATATGTCACAATACCCTAGTATATCAGTAATCTTTGGAGGTCTTCTGGTAATCCATTACATATAAAACTTAAGTAAAAATATGCATTATATCTAGTCTTCTATATGACAAAGATACAAAGACATATATGCACATAAACACACACACACACAAATTCGTATGTTGAGCTCTAGTAATAAAGAAATTAATAAAGCTCTTAGAACAACAAGCAATAATTAATGAAAGGACAGTGTATTAAAAAGTCCAAGAAAACCCAAAGTATAAAATTTCTTCTAATCTGTGCAGGCATATCCAGGGCCCACCCCCACTGGGGAACTACAGGCAGTAATTGATGGAGGAGGGAGAATCACTCTTCTTGGAGGATGTGGCCACTGGTAGCATTCCCATGCTCTAGTATAAGCCCCACAGTCATAAGGGCTAAGCATGGCAAACAAAATAAAACCACTCAACAGGAGGAAAACCATGCTTCATACTGGAAACCTAGCCAGCTTCCCTGGCCTAGAGAGGTAATGGTAATGGTAGAGGTAATTCTTTACAAAAGAATATAGCACCTCCATTTTGCTAGGTCAGCACAATTCCTTATTGTTAGGTCTCAAACCAAGGACAAATCTCACTCAGTACCTGTAACTCCTTCCAGCACTTCACACCCCACCCCTACCTGAAACCTCTTCCTGCCAGGGGCTAGGCTTCTGCTTCCCTTCCCCCAGCTTGATCCCTATATAACTTAGCCATTTCGGCTACATAGTTCTCTTGGCTAGACCACCTCTCTTGGTCAGCAGCTCCTCTCTTGTTCTCCCTCCCCATTTCTCCTCTCATGGTCCAGTTTAGTCTGCCATCCATGTTCTTCCCGGACTCTTCCTTCTGCCTGCTTTCTTTTTTATGTCTATCTACAATAAAAAAAAAAAAAATCTGCATACTTTAGAAGTAGTCATGTCTTCCTTTTATTTCATTTTTTTTCATTCACTTACTGTTATGCCCATATCAACACAGGGACCCCCAAAAGACCATCATGGAGACCAAATCCCATATGTAAAAGCAAAGAGCCTTTATTTCAAGCTCAAGCTTGGACTCTCCGTCTGTCCAATGCACCAGTGAGAGCAGAGAGCCCTGAGCCCAGGCAGGGTAGGGTTTTATTATAGCAGAGGTTGGGATGAGGGGATTTCCAGAGTTCGGAACCCTAATTAGCTGACATTTGTCTAGGGGTATCTTGGTAAAAAGGAAATAGGTATGTGCTAGGCTCAGAAGCATCTGGTGACCTTATCTAACAATATGTAACTGTTGGAATGTTGGGATGTCAGATTCTTCCCCTTAAATGCTGGCCCTCCCTTGGTGAGGTCAGCTTATGGCTTTTCCTGGATCAGGGTGTTGCCTGTCTGTAAGCCTGTCATGGCAGCTGTGTGGTCAAGCTGTTTTGGGCCCTCCACACTTAGCACATTCTAAATCTTATATACTCACAGATAAGTGTAGATATCATCCATCATCAATGAAACCTCTCTTTACAGCAAATGGAGACTATCACAAAAAGCCCCAATTGAACAGAATGCCGAAATCAACAGATCACAACAAGTCCAGCCCCAGATGATACATCTAAACCATAGCGCCTGCATTTAATGACTTGGAGAAAATGGTGAAAGAGGGAGCAGAAAGATTTTAAGAGCCAGAACACCAGGAAGTCTACTATGATACAGTCTCTCCTAGAAATGGCCGTATAAAGAAGACCAGAACAATGGCAATATCAATGAACAAGTTAATATGGAAGGGGGAAGTTTGGGGGGAATCCCACACCTAGGGATGTAAGGATTGTGTCCTTAATTACATCACCAGCCTGCAATGGCGTCCCAGCCTAAAAAGCGGGCATGTTCTGTCTGTCCCCTCTCTTTCCTTATTCTCCCTCCTCCGTACGGTGTCTCTCTCTCTCTCTCTCTCTCTCTCTCTCTCTCTCTCTCTCTCTCTCTCTCTCTCTCTCCCCCCTCTCCCTCCCTCCCTCCTTCCCTCCCCCGCCTCCCCCCCCCCTTTCTCTTTTAATAAAGCTCAGAAAGGTAACCATGGCTCATGATTCTTCCGTCACCAGCACTCTCCTCCATCGGCATGGCCACCGCATAACCAATAAGGGACAAAGAACTAACTATAGGCAAGTGATGACTGCTGAGAGAAGGAAATTTTGCTTCTCCCAGAGAGGAGTCCTTACTTGGGGGCTCATCACCTTTAAGCCCAGCCTTGGAGACCAAAGGTAAGAAAATGAAAAAGAGCCCAATGGACAGCTGCATGTGAGCCCATAAAGAGATTCTAATGGACTTTGACTTGGACAATGAGAAAATGCCCTCAATTCTGGCTTCTCCTGACTCCTGGCTGAGGACCTGCGATGCTAACCACTCTTGCCTTTATTTTCCTCTTGCATCTCTTTTCAGTCATCAGCCAAAAATTTCCTTTACTCCCTACAACTGGCAGCTATATAAATAAAACAAGTGGTGAACTTTTGGGATATATAAATAAAACAAGTGGTGAACTTTTGGGATCTTTCGGATGGGACCACTGGAGATGTGTCTCAACTACCACCCCATGCAGCTCTCAGAAAGCTGACTGGTCATTACCCCAGTTGCCTGACAGCAGTTAGGGTTACCCATTCAGAGGGAATGATGACAGCAGCAGGTAGAAAGTGACTAAGCAGTTTAGGGTAAAAAGACCCCAAAGAAAAGTGGCTAGTTTCTTTCTTGACTAAAAGCTAAAAATGTCTTTGGTCCTGTCCTGACCAGAGACCAGAAAAGCCAGACATGTTCTGGGCCTTTGAGCACTGATCTGGTTCCTAAATAATTTTAGGGATACCTCTTAAAAGGGGGAAATGTTAGATTGGCAATAAAGGTCCATTTAGGGAAAACACCTTACAGTCAAGACAATGGAATCTCTGGCCTGGGTCAAGACCTAATTTTAGCTGGGCATGTCAATCTCCTGACCAAAAGACCACTCCTAGGAAGCCTAAGCCACGCTAAAGAGATAAACAGAGTAATTATCCCTTTAACAAGACAAGGTGTTTCTCCCTCCTAAAACGATGGCCCAGTACAGCTTTCAGGGTCAAAGCAGCACAGCTCTGTAACTGCCCATCTTTGGAATTATCCAGGACAGAGGAACTTTTCTTCCTTCTATCTTTTTAAACAAACATGGCCTTCGCTAACACTCTGGGCCCGACTTTCTCTACAGTGTCCCTCCCTGCCATGTGGCTGACCTTCACACCTGTTAATTCATAAGGCAGGCCTTTCTGACTATTCTCCTCCATGAAGATGCTGAGCTTTATGACTTAAAAAGGAAAAGACCAACAAGGCTATAAACCAGACTAACAAAGAGAAAACTCAAATAAAAAAAAAATCTAATATGAACATTCTGAGTGCCGAGCAGTGAGGAGGATGAGGCAGGAGGATCTCTTGAGTTCAAGGTCAGCCTGGTCTACAGACCAAGTTCTAGGGCAGCCAGGACTACACAGAGAAACCCTATTTCAGAAAACAAAAATAAAAGGAAGTTCTAAATATTACAGGTTGCACAACCCTTATCTGAAATGAATGCTTAAGATTCTGGGATTCCTGGACTTGGGGACATCTGCATAACAACCCCACCATCAAGTTGGTACTAAGTTTCTGCTGCTAATTTTACAGAAGGAAAAGATGATTAAATAAAAACTGGAAAACAAGTTGGATAATCTAGATGAATGAACAAATTCCTAGAAACACAGTTTCCCAAAATTGACTCAAAGAAAGAGGAAATCTTCAAACTCAAAAACTATTAGAGACTTAAATAGTCAATCAAGGTTACTCATAGAATGCAAGGATGACTGAATATAAATAATACATTAGCAAAATGAAGGGAGGAAAGAACATGATCATTTTAATTGACACAGAAAAGGCATTGGGCAAAATTCAATACACTTTCATGACAAAAAAAAAAAAAACTCAACAAACTAGAAAGAGAAGGAAATTTCCTCAAAATGATAAAGGTCTTTCTGTTAGTCAGATTTCTGCTGCTGTGCTAACATCCCTGACATAAGAACTTAAAATGACAAAATATTTCATTTGGCTCACAATTCCGGTGGTTCAAAAGTTACTTAGCCTCACAGATATTAGCCACTGAAGAGGCAGGACATCATGCCAGGGGCCACATGATGGAACAAAGTTCTTCAGCTCAAGACAATCAGGGAGCAAAGAGGGAGAGAGGCAAAGGGGCCAAACACTAGATACACTCTGGTGGCCTGCCTCCCTACCTTCCCAAGTTCCTATCACCTCCCACACATCATCCAAGTGCGACTCTATCAGTACATATAGATCTACTGATTGTTGGTTTTAAATAATAATAAGCCGTGCTGGTTACCCTGCAAGGAAAGGTCAGAGACCTGACAAAACCCAGTATCAGAGCTTTACTGAGGGGGGGGTGGGGGAGTAGAAAAGAGTAACCAGGCCTGGGAAGAGGCACATGCAGAGGAGAGAGGGGGGGAGGAGGAGAAAGCAGAAGAGAGACGGGAGGAGTCTGTGTCCGGCTTTTAAGGATTCCTCTGCACATGCGCAGGTGGAGCTTACAGAGCTATGCCAAGATGTAAAAGACAATCCTCACAATAGAAAAAAACATTTGCAAATCATGTGTCTGACAAAAGATGAAAATCCAGCACATGTCTAATAACCTCTACAACAACAAAAACACCTAATCACCACAATATTTCATTAGACATTTCTGCAAAAAACATAAATAGCCAATAAGCATATTAAAAATATGCTCAACTTCCCCTGGATATTAGTGGCATGCTTATTAAAAACCACAATGAGCTAGAATTTCATAACTATTTCCATGGCTATTTCATATTTTTTTTAAAAAAAGTGGAAAGTAATAAGTATAGACAAATATGTAGAGCAGTAGTTCTCAACCCTCCTAATACTGTGACCCTTTAATACAGTTCCTCGTGTTTTGGTTACCCCCAATCATAAAATTATTTTTGTTGTTACTTCGTAACTGTAATTTTGCTATTGTTAGGAACTGTAATGTAAAATATCTGATATGCAGGATGGTCTTAGGAGAGGTCACCACCCACAGGTTGAGAACTGCTGATAGAGAGGAGAACTGTGTACAGCTGCTGTTGTGAAACACAGATCGGCATTCCCCCAATATGAAACGTACAACTACTGTATGGATAAAGGCGGCAGGACCACACCTAAGTAGAGACCCAAAAGAAGTGACAGCAGGGACTCAAGCATATCTGTGGACAACACAATCATAGTGGTCATCTACAGCCGCCATATGTGGAAACAACTCAAGTCTGCAGCAGTGGATCAGTGAATCAACAAAAACGGTGCACACAGTCAAGGAAACATTATTTGAACTTAAGAATGGAATTGGGTCCTGGCACATGCCACAATATGGATTGGCCTTGAAAATATTTTGCTAAGTGAAATAAGCCAAATACAGTAAGACAAATGCTGCACAAGTCCACTTGTACAACGTACCTAGAATAGGCAAACTTCACAGAGACAGAAAGTAGAATAAAGGTCACCAAGAACTGCAGAGAAGATGTAGTAAAGAATTATTTAAAGTTCTATAAATGAATAGTGTTATAACAGTGAATGATAGTGAGATATAGAAGTAAAAATGGTTAAGATGGTATGGTTCATACTCTGCATGTTTCATCATAACATAACTATAAACACTGAGCTCCACAACCACAAAACAGCTAAATAAATGTATGACCTAGAGAACTCCTGTGCATATTAAAGAAACTCAATCTGTAGTTAAAAGTCTACCCATAAAAAAGAAATCTCTAAGCCCCTGTGAGTTCAACTAAATTGATTCTTTCTACACAAAATCTTAGAGAAACTGAAGTGGTGGACTCTTCCTTAATTCTTTAATTCTTTTATAAGTCCTATAATTGTACTGACACCAGAACCAGAGAAAGGTATGAGTTAAAGGAAACTATGACTATTATCTTTCACAAACACAAATGGGAATCCTAAATAAAACCTTACTTAATGAATGTAAAAGTAGGTCAAGAACAACAAAGATGACAACTACCTGGGCCCATCTTAGAAACGGAAAATAAAGCAATGTACACTTTAGTATGCTCAACTAAAGACAATCTGCTCATCAAAGGGCACAAAAAAAAATGCATTTCTGAGGAACCTTCCCCATAAGCTTGTGATAGAAGAGCATTTCTTCACCTGATAAAGGGAATCTACAAAACACATACAATGAACATCACACAGAAGTCAGAAATGTACTCCCTTACTGCTAGTTATGAAATAAGGACAACGCTCACCACCTCTACTCAGCACTGTACAGTACCTCACATCTTCAGCCAGGACAGTAAGAGAAAGAAAGGACACAGATTATAAAGGAAGAATGTCAGCCGGGCGGTGGTGGCGCACGCCTTTAATCCCAGCACTCGGGAGGCAGAGCCAGGTGGATCTCTGTGAGTTCGAGGCCAGCCTGGGCTACCAAGTGAGTTCCAGGAAAGGCGCAAAGCTACACAGAGAAACCCTGTCTCGAAAAACCAAAAAAAAAAAAAAAAAAAAAAAAAAAAAAAAAAAAAAAAAAAAACCATAAAGGAAGAATGTCAAAATCTAAAAGAACAAGAACAAAAACTAAAAACCTAGAATTTCCAAGTGTCACCATGTGTCGTAGTTAGGGTTACACTGCTGTGATGAAATACAATGACCAAAGGCAAGTTGGGGAGGAAAGGCTTTATTTCATTCAGTTCCAGATAACAGTTATCATCAAAAGCAGTGTGGGCAGGAACTCAAGCAGGACAGAACTGGAGGGAGGCAGGAGCTATCACAGAAGCCAAGGAGGGGTGCTGCCTACTGGCTTGCTCCACATGGCTTGCTCAGCCCACTTTCTAATAGATCCTAGGACCACTAGCCCAGGGGTGGCCACATCCACAATGGCCTGGGCCCTCCCACATATAGGCCTACTGGCTTACTTATAGCAGATCTATGGAGGCATTTTCTCAATTGAGGCTTCCTTTTCTCCAATAACTCTAGCTTGTGTCAAGATGATATAAAACTAACCAGCACAGTGTCTTTAAAAAATGACATAACAGGTTGGAAGATATAAAATTAATATTTGAAATAGAGGTTTTTTGTTTGTTTGTTTGTTTGTTTGTTTTTTCGAGACAGGGTTTCTCTGTGTAGCTTTGCGCCTTTCCTGGAACTCACTTTGTAGACTAAGGCTGGCCTGAGTATTTTTTTATATCTGTATCCTGCCTCAGCCTAGAGTGTCCTAAAACTTACAGCAATTCTTTTGTCTTAGCCTCTCACATGCTAGGATTACAGGTGTGACTACAACCTGCTAAGAGTACTTCTATATGTTAATAATAAAGGGAAAACAAAAATAAACTCATACTGTTTAGAATGAAAGTCCATAGAACACCTAGGCTTAGATCTGACAAAACCTGCGAAAGATCTTGTGATGTGAATAAGAAATGTCACCCATAGCCTCATTTATTTAAACACTTGGACCCCAGTTGGTGGTACTGTCTGGGAGGTTATGGAACCTTTAGGAGGTAGAGCCCTGCTGGAGGAAGTATATCTATCACTGGTGGGTAGGCTTTGAGAGCATGTAACCTCACTACTTCCTGTTCTCTCTTTCTCTTCCTGTGTGCTGATGAAATGTGATCGATTGATACCTCTCTCTCTCTCTCTCTCTCTCTCTCTCTCTCTCTCTCTCTCTCTCTCTCTCTCCCTCCTTCCTGTTCCTATGGCCATGCCTTCCCCACCATTATGGACTCTATCCCTATGGAGTCATAAGCCAAAATACATTTGTTTTCCCCTAAGAGATTTTTGTCAGGGTATTTTATCACAGCAAAAGATAATGATGATGATAATAATAATAATAATAATTAATATAGGCATATACATCCAAAATCACAAAACATTAAATCTTTTTTTCTTTAAGATAGTAATACTAGGTAACCCAGTCTGGCATTACTATCATTGTGTATTCTAGGATACAGATCCTTTTGCCTCAACCTCCAGAGTGCTGTGAGGACAGTTCTGTGTCACCACTTAAAGCTTATAAATATTTTTAAAAAATCAATTCTTCTCAAAATGACCTGCAGACACAACACAACCCCTATCACAATCCCAGCAGGTTTCTACTTAAAATCAACTAACCAATTCTAAAGTTCAATGAGAACCAAAGTAGCTCAAACACTTTCAGAAGAAAAAAAAATTGAGAAGACTACCAGGGCTGATTCACAGATTGATCACAAAACTACAGAAAGGAAGACAGTGAAATACTAACATAAAGACAGGTGTAGACAGCCCAGAAACACACTGAGACACCTAAAGACAACTGATATTTTTATAAGGGCAGGAAAGCTGTTCAGTGTGGATTCTTTTCAGTCAGTGGTTTTGGAACAACTAGATATCCATATGCAAGATAACAAAAAAGAAAATCATGTGGCCTTCTGCTAGGCGAAAAACAGTACTGAAATCATAATACATAAATGGAAAAGTTAATACACGGAATTTCATTGCAATAAATTTGTGTACTTAGAAATGTACTATTAGAAAAATTATGGCAAAAGAGTGGGTCTAAAATATCTACAAAGAAAATAACACCAACAAAAAAATATATATGCTGAATATAAAAAGCTCTCAAATCTCAACATTAAGAAAACAATACAAGGGCTGGAGAGATGGCTACATGTTGTTGCTCTTTAAGAAGATCTGGATTCGTTCCAATACTCTCCTATCAATCAACAACTCAGTTCCAGAGGACTGAAGGTTCTCTTCTGGCCTCTGCCAGCACTACATACAAGTGGTGCATGGACAAAACACAAATACACATAAAATAAAAATAAATTTAAAAAAAGAAAAAAAACAACAAGTAAAACATTAAAATTGAGACTCAGATACTTTACACATACATGGACATGGCAACAAATTAGAACTTAATATGATAAACATCAGCAGTTATCAGAGAAATCCAAATTAAACAACAACCAGACACCACACACCTACACAAATGGTTACAATCTGAAAGACAGTTAAGTGTATCACTTCTCAACAGCCACTGAAGTTATAAGTGAAATCGTCTCCTTCACTGATAGAAGACAATATTTTCTGCAGACATGGCTTGCTTGTGTGACTCTTCAGCTTCATCACTCCAACAACACCATGTTTTTATAAACCAGAGTTTAGACTTTAAACCTTGCAGACCCTCATCGTGGAAGCCTTTCACACTGGCTCTGAATTCTTCAGTATGGCATCCTCTCTACAGTTTCCATGTGTAGTAGCTTGATACTCCACTGCTTTATGTCATGGAAAAAATCTTCTTGTACACTGTGAAGATGTGTCACTTGGATTGGTTCAATAAAAAGCTGAATGGCCAAGAGCTAGGCAGGATTTTCGGGTGAGAGAGGATGCTGTGAAGATGGTGGAGATGCCAAGAGACACAAAGCAAGCAGGATAGGCAATATAAAAATGAGGTAATAAAACGAGGCAGAAAGTAAATTAATATGGATATTTGTCATTGTTTAGTGGGATTGGTTACAGCTTATTATTGGTAATGGTCAGGAAAAAAAGCTGGACAAAGGATTTTAGATTTAGGGATCTTCTTCTGAAAAAAAAATGGGAGATATAGGAATGATAGGATAAAAGGTTAGATGACTGAATCTACTTTTAAACTAAAAAAAGCAACTACTAGTCTTAAATATTTTATATTGGTATGGGTTGTTGTATATTGACATAAGTTTAGGAGTATTTTTGTTATATCGTATATATGTTTCTACTCTTGTTTAAGGTATTTTTGTATATTGATACAAATTTAAGGTTATTTTTGTTAGAACACACTATAAATACATTTCTACTTGTTTAAGGTATTGTACCTATGCAGCTCATTTAACAATGTAACATAAATTTCTATTCCTTGAAAGTTATTATTACAAACTATTTAGGATAATAAAGAAATGTAGGTTAGTCACCTATAACAATATATAGTCACCTATAACAATCAAACTTGTAGTTAAGTATGTTTCCAAGGTCAAACAGAGATATAGTTTAGATAGACAGGTGGTCTTGAAACACTTCAGAGATCTACAGAATGTGACATTTAAGAGATTTTTAATAACATAAGGCTTTTCATGACAATGAGACACATCTGCTCCTGGCAGCACCAATCTACTTCAGAGAAGATGATGGTCATTGAAGAACCTCTATATGGAGTTGGTTTTCTTTGTGGCAAAAGTTAACCACTAGGCAAGAAACTGTCCTTGCCTCGACTGCGGTCAGTATGCTGTCCAAATGGGATAATCAGGACACAAAAAAAAGTGACTGCTGAACTTTGCTAAGACAAGGTAAAACAATCCTTCAAACTTCCAGTTTTACAGAAAAGTCTGTCAGGTAATTTAGGCCCGCAGTCCAAAGATGGATGTCCTAGCGTTACAGAGGAACCTTGGGGTGACTGTCCAAGCAGCCAGATGTCTCTGTGATTTCTTAGTTTTGGAAGTTACTTGCTCAGCACTTCCCATTTACTCAAGTAATATTTTATCCTTTTTGAGTCTCTGATGAAGACTGAAGACTGAATAATTAGTTTTACAGTTTTCTTTGTTACCAAACTCAAAAAAGAAATTTACGTAAGAGATGTAGAGTTTATAAGATTGAGAGACATAAAAGTTTAAAGTGTTTATCTAAAAAAATGTTTTGAGGTCTAAAAAGTTTTAAGGTGGTAATACAAATTATAATAGAAAATGGTTTAGGCACAAAACTTTAATTCATCAAGATAAGATTATAAGAACGTATTTTCTCTGAATATGCCAAATACAAATGGACTGCACATTGTGAATGTAATTCTTTTTGATAATCCTCCTTATTGTATATAGTTTCATTTGTTAAAGTTAATGCCTTTCCTTTCTATTTAGACAATACCTGATGATTGTTCTTACTTTACTTCGTTAGAGTTAAAACCTTTCCTTTTTATTTAGACAAAAGTGGGAGGGTGGTATTGTGGAATAATCTTTTTGTATACTATGTGTCACTTGGATTGGTTTAACAAAAAGCTGAATGGTCAATAGCTAGGCTGGATTCTGGGGGCAGAGAGGACACTGGGAAGAAAACGGAGACACCAAGAGACTCAGAGCAAGAAGGATAGACAATATGAAGATGAGGTAATAAAGCTATGAGGCAGAAAGTAAAATTAAAGAAATGGTTAATTTAAGTTATAAGAGCTAGTTAGAAACAAGTCTAAGCTATTGGCCAGGCTATCATAATTAATAAGTCTTTGTATAGTTATTTGGGAGCTGGCTGGCGGGACAGAGGAAGACTCACTACAGCTTTAGGTATTGAGTCCACCTGCCTTGTGGCTTGAAGGTTTTTAGCTGTCTTCTACATTAGTGGGATATTAAGATTGTGCTTTAGTATTTCCCTCTCTGTTATATTAGTTAATTATCGCTGAATAAACGAAAAGCAAATATAACTCACAGTACCACTGTGAAACACTATATGAAACAATTATCTTAAAAGTTTCTTTATACATGATAGATATTTTAATCTCTAACTGTACTACTGAAATACAAAGATATATGTTCATAGCTGGTCTACTGTGAGGTGAAATACTGATTTTGTATAAAACACTAATTATCACAACTGAAAAAAAAAGATCAACAACTGAACAAATTGTTTTTGTCTTTTAGACCTATGGGTGTGGTGGCTGTAACTGAAATCAGAAAGTAATCTCATGCCCAAATGTAAAGATTTTTAAACTCAAGTAGTTCCTCAGGGCCAACTTGGGGAACAAATTATAATATTTCATTGTATTTTAGTATTTGTTTTGGTAAAAGATACAGCCTTTTTAGTAATATATACAGCCCATGATGGCTACCATTCTGTGAGTCCTCATGTCATTTCAGTTTCAAATGACTTTTCTATTAGGCATGATTCATTTCTTCAGTAGAAATTCCATTTCAGTCATTTGCCCCCATCAGCTGTCACTCACCTACACCTCTATCTATCACAGCACAAAACAACCCATGCTCTGAACAGGCAAACTTTATTACATAATTTAAAATGAGCAAATATGTGAAAACCAGAACAAAATGGAGTTTGACTTGCTAGTATATTCAATGGTTCCCTTTCTTATGGCATACACAGAAATAAATCTGTAATATCTATGCCACACAGATGCTAAGTAATGAAGTAATGCCTAAGAAAATTTATTAAAAATTTAGAGGCATTTTGAGTCTGTATTGACAGAAACAAATAAAGATGAATGCTTCCTCACAGAAATCCAAGTACTAAATGTAGACAGGAGGAGAGCATTTGAAAGGTCATTTGACATCCACAGCTAGGGTAACAGAACCACATGTTACCTTTCCTTTCTGTTGCAGGGTAAAACAAGAGCACAAAACCATGACAAGAAACAGGACATATATACAACCTCAAAAGTGTCTTTCCACAGGAAAGCTACAAAGAGAATAATAAAAACATTACAATGAAGAAACTGGGCACCTTGTATGACTAAAAGCCCCCAACAGCACCAGAACAATACATGCACCTCTTGCTATAACATCCTAAAAAGATTTTTGTGGAATTCCTAAAAAAAAAAAAAATCACACTGGGCAAATGAAATGAGGGGCAGTCTACAGAGCAACTGGCCTGTACTCTTCAAAACTGTCAGACACAGACAGACGACCAAAGACCAGTGAACGGTGAAAACTAAAAGAGACTGAAGAGATGTGGGCATGGTGGCTCAAGCTTATAATCCCAACAGCTGGAAGGTGGCTGGGCTGGAGGCCTATCACCAGTCTGAAGCCATCCCACGCTGTACAGTGAGTTCCAGGCCAATCTGAGCTAGTATAAGAACCTGCAGAAAGCAGGGTGAGGGGTCAGGAACTGGAAATGACTAACACTGCTTGACCCAAAACATAATTTAGGTCTAATTTTACTTTTGCTATGTAGGGTATTGATAGGCAGTTGATGAAATCTGTCAGTGGACAAAATTTTATCTTTGTTCACTTAGGAAACATACATTAAAATGCTTAGATATTAAAGACAAAAGTCTGCAACATATTCTTAAGCAATTCATTTAAGAATAATCCTGTATGTGACGCAGTATAAGAATGATAAGGCAAGGAAGAGGGAGATGGCTAAGTCAGTAAAGATCTTGCTCTGCAAACATAAGGACCTGAGTTCCATCCCAATACCCAGATAAGAAAAGCCAGGCACGTTAGCATACACCTGTCATCCTAGTATCTGGGAGGTTATGCAGGCTAGTTTTATGTCAACTTGACACAGGTTATAGTCATTTGGGAAGTGGGAACCTCGAATACCCTGCCAGAATGACCTGTGGCAAGTCTGTAATTTTCTTGATTAACAACTGATGTTAATCACTGTGAGCTGTGCCATCCCTGGGTAGGGATACTAAGGTATTTAGGAAAGCAGCCTGATCAAGCCATGAGCAACAAGCCTGTAAGCAGCACTCCTCCATGGCCTCAGCAGCAGCTCTGACTCCAAGTTCCTGCTCTGTTTGCCTTCCTGCACCAACTTCCCTGGATCATGACTGTGATGTGAAAGTTTAAAGCAAAATAAACCCTTTCCTTCCCAAGTTACCTGTGGTCATGGTGTTTTATCACAGTAACAGAAACCCTGATTAAGACAGAGGAGCTTGCTGGCCGGCTGGCCAGCCAGCCTAGGCTTCTTGGTGAGTTCCTGACCGGGGAGAAACCATGTCTCAAAAAAATAAAGTGCCTGAGGAATGATGATTGTACTCTGACCTTGACAAGCACATATGTATACATATACATGTGTACATGCTCATACACAAAGAATAAAGCAAAAGTGATAAATACCAGCATTTAGAGAATGTGAGTGAAATATATAGAATTCCCCATTTCCCTCTAAACCTGAAATTATCCCACAATAAATAAAAACAAAGCCAGTTAAAAGGAACTTTCGCAGGGCAGTGGTGGTGCACGCCTTTAATCCCAGCACTCGGGAGGCAGAGGCAGGCGGATCTCTGAGTTCGAGGACAGCCTGGTTTACAAAGTGAGATCCAGGAAAGGCGTAAAGCTAGCTACACAGAGAAACCCTGTCTCGAAAATAAAAAAAAAAGTAACTTTCTACTTTCACTAGCAATTACAGTAAGATTTTTTTAGTAGTCTAGATGACAAGCCACTTTCAATGATTCACTCAGTGAAGTGCTTGCCACATAAACATGAGGACGTGGGTCCACATCTCCAGCACCCACACAATAGCTGGGCACGGTGGCTTTTGTCCGTTATATCAGCTTTGGGGAGGCAGAGACAAGAGGATCCTAGGACTTGCCGACTAGTCAGTCTAGCCAGATCAGAGAGCTCCAGGTTAAGTGAGAAGCCCTAACTCAAAGATTAAGGAGGAGGGTGACAGAGGACAAAACCCAATGTCAACCTCTGGCCTCTGTGCACTCGCACGTGAACAAACACACAGTTGACTTTGGTATCACTGCTCCTAATAGTTAATAACTGTTATCAAGGATATAAATGAAAAATACACAATAAATACTGTAGCAAACATTAAAAGTATAAAATTAACAGACTTTGCTGCTAGGTCCATGGCAACAAAGACCAAGTTTATAGTATTCATCACTGTGAGAACAGTGGCTGGCATGCAGTGAATATCTAAATCACCACTATCTACTGCAGAATAAAAAATAATTCCATATGGGAATGAAATGTGTATGCAAACCATCATCATCAGTAGTGCTAAGGAAATGGCACAAGATAAGAGACAAGGCTTTACGGACACCAAAGCTAAGTCTCACAGACCAGATTTGCAGAGAGAGTGCAGGTGCTGAGAAGAGGGTAAGGAATGAAGACAAACAGAGCCAAGGGCATAACCATATGTGGCAGTTCTGCTGGACTTTTAAACTTAGCTCACCTATTGTTGCTGCAAGTTCTGGATCAAAGGTGTCATCTGTGAACCTCAGGAGCAGGCTAAAAGAGAGTTAAAGACAGGTTAGGACCTTAACTGGTTATTTCTCTTTTTTGTTTGTTTGGGTTTTTGTTGTTGTTTTTTTCGAGACAGGGTTTCTCTGTGTAGTTTTGGTGCCTGTCCTAGATCTCACTCTGTAGACCAGGCTGGCCTTGAACTCACAGAGATCCGCCTGGCTCTGTCTCCCAGTGCTGGGATTAAAGGTGTGGGCCACCACCGCCCTATTTTAATCATAGATCTCTATGCTGCGATTGTTACATTGTATCACAACGATTACTTAGATACAGAGAGAAGAGCAGGAGAACTAGGGCACTGAAAAGACAATAACTGAACTGTAAATTCCCAAGACTCCCAAGACCAAAGGAATCCACTAACAAACAAACATATGCACTATGCTCTTCTACACCACTCCTGAGGGGTCGACAGTCTGCTGTTTGTTGAAATCTGTATTGGTACACACTTCTGAGAAAAAGACACAGCAACACCTCACGCTAATAGGGATGGCAGGGGAACAACAGTCTCTTGGAATCCAAAGAGCTCACTATTTCACTCTGCATTAAATAAAGACAGAAAGATGGAAAAGCACAGCAAACCGTAACAAGTAATAAAACATAAGGTGTAGTCAATCAGCGGGGAGAAAGATGACAGGCAGGCAAATGCTGGGTAGGGCAGTTCTAGCCAGGCACTGGAACTGCGAACGGCTTTTAAGGACAGTATGACAGAGAATGGTCTACAGCTGAAAAGTTAACTCCACCAAAATGGAGATTAAAGAGTAAGGGGAGAAGGGCTACACTCGGAAATAATGGTCAAGAAAGTAGCAAAGGATTAAAAGGAACAATGGCCAACTAGAAGGTCCACTGTGGCTCGTAGGTCCCAGCACTGTTTTATTCACTGTTGAGTGTCCCCTACTAAAGGCTCTTTGAGAATAAACTCTGTAAGGTTTTCATTAAAGCCCCACATTTACAAAGCTAATCGCCTCCTGCACACTACCTCCTAAGTACACCATTCCACCAACCTGGGTCTAAGTGAGGGCCTTGAGGAACATTCTACAGGCTGTGATTACTGCTACTAGTGATGTGTCCACAGACCACAACAGCTTCCTGCTAGTCTCCAACACAGCACCATCAATTATAGTAAAAAAAACAAAAATAAACAAACTTAACTCTCTTTTTCCTGGTTCTACTATGTTTTATTTCCTACAAAACAGACACAATATAGTCAAAGTAACAAAGAACAGTCAAAATCCAGAGATTTCTACTTAATATCTGGACATAGACTTCACTTCCACTGTAAGTTAAGTGAGACTGTGTATACAAACCACACTTAAGGCCAAGCCCCAAGCCCAGCAGTGTACAGTCAAAAAAAAAAAAAAATGAACTCACTGACACTCTGGGGAGATTTTCCTGTCCCACATTGCTTCATTTGCTTATTTTTTTTTTTATTTTATTGATCTTTTGCTTATATATTAGGGTTTCAGATTTTGTGTTTTTATGGTGTGTGTGTGTGTATACATTTTTTTAAAACTCTGATTTGTTTATTGGCCTGTCTGTTTGTTTTCTAAAGAGAGAAAGTAGGTACTGAGTTGGATGGGTGAGGGGGAGAAAAGACAGGGAAGGAGAAACCATGAGGAGAATATGTTAAAAAAAATATTTTCAATAAAAAATACTGTGAGGCACGGTGGCACATGCCTTTAATCCCAGCACTTGAAGATAGAGGCAGGTGGGTCTCTGAGTTCAAAGCCTGCCTGGTCTACAGAGCTAGTTCCAGGGCAGTCTGGACTTCACAGAGAAACCCTATCCAAAAAACAAAAAACAAAAAGTAAGTAACAAACTTATGACTCTTAATATCTACTTGTACAAAATGTCCCATCCCGATGCACCCAGCTAGAATTTAAGAATAGAAAAGACATGCCCCTATAATTCAGTCCTCACAGAAAACATGGCCACAAAAATGCAGGCTAGCCAGCTATCATGGTGCACACCTTTAGTTCCAGCACTCTGGAGACAGAGGCAGGCAAACATATGCAGGCCAGCCTGATCCACACAGTGGAGCTCTAGGACACCAGGACTACATAGAAAAACCCTCTCTAAAAAAAAGAAAAGCAGGCTAACATTACCTTGTACAATAGTAGTCATGGCAATACCATAAAAATGCAGACAATCAGAATGGCATTGAGGATTTTAACTGAACGTACAACAATAGGCAGACACTCAGCCAGAAATGTTTCCTCTGTACTCGCTAGGCCTTACAAGAGGTACTTTGTTGGCACAGACAGGGAACTGGCACCATGTGAAACAAAACCCTTTACTACAAACCCTGAGTATAGCCAGGGGTACACCAGCAGCCCCAAATGTATCCTGAATTCTATGTAGGCACAGTCTATTTCTATATTAGATTAAGAAAGGAGTCCATAAGCCCCAACAAATGGTTAAGAATTCAGTTCTTACATAGTATATTTTCAAAGTTAAAAGAGGAAAATATTTTGCATGTAGAACTACAGATGGTAGAGTATGCTGTGTAGATAATACTAAATTTATATTAGTGTGAAGAAGCCAGGGTTTTGGGGTTTCTTTTGGGGGGAGCCACAGGGTGCATGCCTGAAATGTCAGAATTTGGAAGGCTGAAGCTTAAAAAAAAAGGGGTGGGGGGACTGCTCCAAGTTTGAGGCTAGCCTGGGTTACACAGTGAGTTCCAGGTCAGCCTGGGCTAAGAGTGTCTATCTAAAACATTAAAAAATGAAAGAGGGAGCAGGAGGACTGGGGAGGTAGTTCAGCAGTTATGAGCACTTGCTCTTCTTAGCACCATTCCATTCCCAGCACATATCCAATAGTTCACCCTCCTGTAACTCCAGCTCCAGGGGAGCAGATACCCTCTTCTGCCCTCTGAAGGGACCTACACTCACAAACACATCAAATAAATAAGCAAACAAACAAACAAATAAATATTTTAAACACAATAAAATACTGTGATTATAGCTCATCTATATTTTTTACTATAAAAATAAAATCCACACTGGGCGGTGGTGGCACATGCCTTTAATCCCAGCACTCGGGAGGCAGAGGCAGGCGGATCTCTGTGAGTTCCAGGCCAGCCTGGTCTACAGAGCGAGCTCCAGGACAGGCGCAAAGCTACACAGAGAAACCCTGCTTCAAACCGACCCCCCAAAAAATTAAATAAATAAATAAAATAAAATAAATTCCACTTAGAAAATGAGAGGAAAAGGAGTGTAGAAGGGATAGCAATCTGCATAATAGATTTCTATATTTCATTCCAGCACTTGATACACTGTGTTACATTTTTTACTTCACAAGCTGAGCCACAGAATCATAGCCTTGAACTGTACATTTAAGTATTTTAAGGGTTTCTTGTCCAGCTTGGTTCTCTAATAGAGTACTACATAGTTCAAGTATCATACACAAGGCTACAAACCAATCCTCACCTCATGTCTACTGCAGCTTTCTAACAGCCTGAAATCAACCAGGAAAAAATCCACTTGTTCACATTAAAGTTATCCTCTGCTGTACAATAATTTCTCAACAACCCACTGCCACCTCACTTGGTCTAGCTCCATAGGAAAACATAAATAACTGCTGGTTAGAACTACCCTTCAAGATCATGTCTATGACAAATGTTTCTGTACTAATATGCCTTAAAAGGCAGAGACTTCTATTAGAATAGAGTCATTTATTCTTGTCATATCCACCAAGATAAGTGGTCAAGGCTGTTTTCCACAATATATCACAGACCAATATTCTAGTTCCCTAAATCTAACACTGGTTTGTTGTTATTGTTGTTGTTGTTTTGGATTTTAGAAAAAGAGTTTCTCTGCATAACCCTGGTTGTCCTGGAACTCGATCTATAGACCAGGGTGGCCTTGAACTCAGCGATCTGCCTGCCTCTGCCTCCCAAACGCTAGCATTAAAGGCATGCACCACCATGCTGGCCCAATACTGTTTTAAATGGGTTAAAATGTTAAAAACAATTTCAGTGAGCAATTCATAATACATCATTAAGTACTTAAAAAAAGTTTAAAGTACATTTGACCCAAATAAGATTATCTAGGGGAATGAATAAGGAGAAAAATCCACTCAACACACTTTAAAAGTGTACTCAGAACCAGGCCTAGTACAGCATGCCTATAATCCTAGCACTTGAGGGACTGAGGTAGAAAGATTGTAAATACCAGGCCAACTGTTGTTTACAGACATAGCAAGTCCCAGGCCAGACAGTCTATGTAACCAGAATCAGTTTCAAGAAACTAAATAAAAGAAAAGCAATAAATAATACAAGGGAACCTGCAGTTAACCTTCTAGAAAAGTCTAACATACTCAGTTTCACCCATTCAATACACTGTCTCAGCCAACCACATACTAGGTTGAGATGACAACCTGTTATTCTTGATTTCAAAAACAAGCTCTAAGCAGGCATGGTGATACATGCCTGTAATCTGTGTTCTGGAAGCCGGAGGAGGATTCCCAGTTTGAGGCCAGCTAGGTGACATAAAAATTTCCAGGCCAGCCTCGATCACACAGGGAGACTACTTCAAAAGACAGAAAACAAGACAAACTTGATGTGGGTTCTTTCTCAAGTAAAAATGAAGAAAACAAAGATCGTGAAGGTGTATGATTTCTAGTAAAACTATGTCCAGTACATAAACTTTTTAACATTCATGTACAAAAAAGAGTAATCAGAGCCAGGCGGTGGTGACGCACACGTTTAATCTCAGTACTTGGGAGGCAGAGACAAGTTCAAGGCCAGCCTGAGCTACAGAGTGAGTTCCAGGAAAGGCGCAAAGCTACACAGAGAAATCCTGTCTCAGGAAGGGGAAAAAGTAATCATAAAGATTTTATTCGTTACTTTAGCACACACCTATTTCTATTGTTATAAAAAGTTCCTTTAATTTGTTCCCTGGTGTTCAGAAGCATGTCACTATAGGACACTAAAAGTACGCATTAAAGGTGAACAAACTATGAAAACAGATTGTCAAGCTTTCTTTATGGAATGCTTTCAAGTTATCTGACAGATAACTTTCAAGTTATCTGACAGATCTGACAGATCTCACAAGGTAAAATCAAATATGAAATTGTTAACAGCTCTCTGGGACTTAAATGCTGTTTAAAGATCAAGAGAAGCTGAAATAACATTTATTCATAATCAGAGGGTAAGGAATGACTTCACCTGGAGAACTTTGTCCAGACCTGGATGAAATCATAACCCTCTGGCAACACCCACCTAGGTCCACCTCTGACCTAATACACAACTCTACTGTCAATAGACTCCTTCCCAAGGAATGAGTCAAAGCAAAAAAGACAATACAATATTGTCCCTTTCATTTCTATATAATGTGACAAGCCAAGAATAATCTCACTTAAAGGTGGCTCACTGCTTAAGTGCCCTGTGCCTTAAAAGACATTTTTCAAGCAGGTACCCCGCCCCCCGCAAAAAAAAAGAAAAAAAGAAAGAAAGAAAGAAAGAAAAAAGATGCAACGAAAGATTGTGCTAAAATGAGCCAGGAATGTGACCTAAGACGTCACCAAAGTTTCTGTGTAGAACATTAAGTACTTGAAGGACAGTTCTATCGAAATCGCAAAGTGATAAAGTAACTATTGATCTCGGCTCCGGGGGTGACGACTGGCTAAACTCTCGGGGTGACAGGCCGGCTGGACTCTAGGGGTGACGATGACAGGTCGGCCGGACTCTATGGTTAAAGGCCGGCTGGATTCTAGGAGTGACAGGCCGGCTGGACTCTAGGGGTGACAGGCTGACCAGACTCTAGGGGTGACAAGCAGGGGGATTCGGGGAGTGACAGGCCGGCTAGCCTCGAGAGGACTAACAGGCCAGAGGGGTCCGGATCGCCTCGGAGGGATCAGGCCCAAGCCCGGGCGCCGAGCTGGGAGGAACCCGGCCTGTGAGGCCTGAGCCGGGCGCGCCGGCCCGGGGCGGAGCCAAGAGGGCCGCAGCGACCGTTCCGGGAGAGCAGCCCGCAGCCCGGAGGCAGAGGGCCGGCCGAGCACCGCCTCACCTGGACTTGCCCACCCCACTCTCGCCGATGATGAGGATCTTCAGAGTGGTCAGCACGTCCTCGTCCATCCTGCGCCCGCTCGACTCGGACCCAGCCCCCGGCCCCGTCTGCGTTCCCCCGGGTCGGCGAAGACGGCCTGCGCATGCGCACCTCCAGGGCCTCCCTCTCCCACAGGATGTTTGGGCAAGCGGAGGCCACAGATCGTCCGGTTCCGCCCAGAGGCGGCTCTGCGTCTGCGCACTCCCCGGAGCGCAGGCGTTCTTCCGGGTGGCTCCTGAGTGGTGCAGGGGCCGATGGACAGGGATGCGTGTGAATCCGCCTACCTCCTTCCGGGCGCTGGCTCCGCCTCAGCCCTAACTCCTCCCGCTTCCGGTTTTATACTTGGAGGACTGGGTGTTACGTCAGCGTCCTCAAGACAGCTGTTGCAGTGTGCACAAGTTGGTCCTTGGAGGTAAACTGTCTCAGATGTAGGCACAGCAGTACCATGTACCTGCCTTGTCGCGTTGCTGAACTCAAGGAGAAGTATCTAAGCCAGAAATATAACTTGTCTCCACATCGGGGACAACATTTTTAAAGTAACAGCTCTTAGAATTGTTGGGGAGACTGAGTCCAGGAAAGTGCTCAATTGTAGCTGTGAATAGGCAGTAACTTCCTGACTTCCTTCTGTTAGGTTTAAGAATGTTCTTACATCTACTAAAGGTAGATCCAATACATGCAGGGCTTTGGTTCAACTTCAACTGTTTCTGATGATTAAACGACTTCATTACTACTGCAAGAATTACATGCATATGCCCATCTCTCCACTAAACTGTAAGCCTTGATGAAGTTACCAGAATTCTATAAATAACTACCAAAGTGTCCGGTGGGCACTCAATATTAATTCTGTCCTGCTTCCTTGTGATGGTGGCTGAAGTCACGTGTGACAGACATTTGGTTTAAAAAAAAAAAAATACAAGTAAAATTTAGAATCAGCTAAGAAATTCTTGGGGGGGGGGCCAGGCATGGTGGCACAGGCCTTTAATCCCAGCATTCAGAAGGCAGAGGCAGGTGGATCTCTGTGATTTGAGGCCAGCCTAGGTTACATATTGAGTTCCAGCCACAGACTGTATCTCAATAATAAAACAAAACAAAAAAATGATTTGTTAAATGCTTTGTAAAGTTCTTAAGATAACTAAATAGTCTCTTTGGGTCTTTTCCCAAATGTTGCTTTTTAGTGCCGTCAAGTCCTTGTCTGTACTTCTAAAATTTACAGATATCTCCATCATTTGCTATATATCCTTTTGTTATTTTTCTATATTGCACCATCTTCTGAAATACTATGTGATTAGTTACTTCATTTATTCACTAGTCTTCCACAGAGATGACTCATTAGAGCTAGGTTTCTTAATACCTAATAACAAAAGAGAGAGTGAAGAATCAGTGTGAGAATTGAGCTGTTTTCCATTTGTTCCTACCTTGTGGCCATGCCTAGTTTTTTGTGCAGTCCTGTTTATCATTTGTAGATTTCCTTGCTGCTTGGCTCTTAACCTGGTTTTATCTTCTAGTTGTGTGTGTGTGTGTGTGTGTGTGTGTGTGTGTGTGTGTGTGTGTGTGCTGTCCCTTGGTGTCTCTTGGATCAGCACTGCTTCTTCAATTTACTTTGATGAGTCTTACAGTTATATTTCTGGCTTAGATACTTCTCCTTGAGTTTAGGCCAACACACACAACTCCAGCGTATCTCCTGGTTGTATGCCAAGAAAAACTGCCGTGGACCAAGGTTGACACTGAACTCATTATCTTCTCCTCAACTCCTGTTTTTATCTTGACTTCCTTCATAATGAATAACATTAACACCCATTTAATTTCCTTTCCCTCACTCCCACATCCTCTTAGTTCTCGCAGTTCAAGCATGCCTAAAATCACTTATTACATGTTTGTCAGCATTCCCACAGTCCTCCTCATCTGTGAGCTCCACACCCTGTCAGCTGCACAGCAGGAGTCCTGCCTCCAGTTTCCTCTCACCTCATCATCATACTGCAGCCAAAATGAAGTTTTTTTAAATGCTGACTTAAGACATCCTGTTGTTATCACTCCAGCTTCATCTCTTGATATTCTACGCCTTGAGTTTTCTATTCCAGTCCAACAAAACGTATGTTCAGTGATCAGGATCCTTGCACACAGATCTTCTGCCTGGAGGAGAGCTGGTCCTGGCCCCTTCCCCCTCCACATAGTCACACACCTTTGCCAGGACAGCTCCTTCACACTCCAGCTCTTCAATCTCTTTCCCTGGATTACTTCCTCCACCTCCCAGGCCTGTGTTACCTGCTTCTCCCAGAAACTCTGCTAGTGTCCTGTGTTCCTGTGGTGGTATGTATCCCATCCCATAGTATTGCAATTTGTCCTTTTCTTTATGTGTATTGTGTAAGAGAAAGTGTGTGTGTGAGGAGAGAAGTAGGTGTGTGTGTGTGTGTGTGTGTGTGTGTGTGTGTGTGTGCGCGTGCGCGCGCTCCTGGAATCTATTAGAATAGATTGGAATAGCTCTTAAAATGCTATCATGAGCCTGGAGGTACTTGTGTACTCAGGAAACAGATGCAGGTGGACCTCTAAGTTCAAGGCCAGCCTGGTCTACAGAGCAAGTTCCAGGACAGCCAGGGACACACAAAGAAACCCTGTCTCCAAAAACAAAACAAACTAACAAACAAAAGAACCTGCTATCCTGAACACTGCAGTTGGGAAAAGGCCCCTCGGTATCCTCTGGCACGCACCCTTTGCCAGGTACTACTGGACATAAATAAACAGTTGTGCAGAGATAAGTCACTTGAACCTTTGAGGAAATAATCTAAGGAAAATGCTTATACATGCCCAGCATAGATGCAATTTAAATGTGCCCTTCCAATGACTCGGTAGACGGCTCCGTTGGTAAAGAGCCTTGTGTAAACGTAAGGACCTGAACTTGACTCAGCAGCATCCATGTAAAAGCCAGACATGTCAGGACCGAGTCAGGAACCTCAGCAGGAGCAGGGAGACATACAGCCAGAGCCCTGGAGCTTACTGGCCAACCAGTCTAGCCATTCAGTGAGCTCCAGGGTCAGTAGAAGCCCTGCTTCAGAAAAATAAAAAGAAAGGAAGGAAGGAAGGAAGGAAGGAAGGAAGGAAGGAAGGAAGGAAGGAAGGAAGGAAGGAAGGAAGGAAGGAAGGAAGAAAGGAAGAAAGAAAGAAAATGGAGCACATCGAGTAAAACATCCATGGTGATCTCTGGCCTCTGCGCATGCATAGACATGTGGAGACACACACACACTACATTTTCGATCTATATTTGAATTTGATAACTTGAAACCTGAAGAGAACAGAGGGCTGACACTTGTCCACTGAACTGTACAGCAACCACAAAGAGATTCATGAAAGAAAGAAGGGGGGGAAAGTCCAGTTTATATAAGCATGATGGACAGGAACACACAGTGTGAAAAGACCCACCTGTAGACAGTGTGGAATCAAGAAATGGAAACAACAAGGGGAGGCTGGCTGAGAACAACCAACTCCGGATCTAAGGGGTGGGTGCTTTAGGTCAGGATAGTGCTAGTATGAAAAGTTTTAGACATCAGAGGCACATGTAGAATATAATCTTTTTGATGGAAAATGGGATGCACATACCCAATAATGATGAAATAGAGAAATAAAGGTATAGGGACCTCATGGAAGTTACCTAGAAACCCCAGGGTGTAGGATGGTGGGGTGGGACTGCTGGAAATAAAAGAATACCTACCAAAGAAATGGGAGTGTTGTTCCATGGCCAGTGAAGGAGAGAGAAGGAAAAGGAAGACTGAGATATCAAAAGTTTTCCCAATGTTTCCCGCCTTAGTGCCACTGATAAGAAAGAAAATCTAAGAAAGAAGTCAGCAAGAACTGTGTTAGGTTTCCATCATTAAATTTTATGTGAAAGTTAACCTTGGAGGCAAATTTTTCAGGACTTTCTTAGAGCTATGTTTCTAAAATTCAGGGTAGCATTTTTTGTTTGTTTGTTTGTTTTAATAACATTGTATGTATTCTTGGAAACTTTTACACATGAATACAATGTGTTTTTTATAACCCACTGAGTCTAGTTAGTGCTGTTCATATGTGCGCAGATGTGGGGCCTTCCCCTGGGGCATGGGCAGTGTGCCATTGACACCCCTGAAAAAAACTGACCCTCACCCAGCAGCCAGTAGGCCAATAGCGCCTCCTGAGGTGACAGGGTAGTGTTCTGAATGTTATGCCCAGATCTCGGGGACCCCCAAAAGACCACCACGGAGACTGAATCCCATATGTAAAAGCAAAGAGCCTTTATTTTCAAGCTCTGAGCATGATCCCTCTGTCCACTGGGATGAGAGCAGAGGGCCCTGAACCCAAGTGGAGTAGAGTTTTTATCATAGCAGTGGTTGGGGTGAGGGGATCTCCAGGGTTCAGGACCCTGATTGGCTGACATTTGTCTAGGAGTATCTGTAAAACAAAAATAGGTGTGTGCTAGATTCCTGGACATCTAGCCACCTTATCTAATGGTTGGAATGTTTGGGATGTCAGGTACTTCCCCTTGGATGTAGGCCCTCCCTGGGTGGGGTTAGCTTATAGCTTTTCATGGCTCTAATTGTTGCCTGCCAATAAGCCTGTCACAGAAGCTGTGTCTGGGCCTCTAAGCCTGTCATAGCAGCTGTGTGGTCAAGCTGTTTTGGGGCTCCTCTATACTGAACTGAGCTCCTGCACTAGGCCCCAATGGACCAACTAAAAATCAAGATGGAGTCACTGATGGGTTCACAACACGCCCCCACGGTTGGGCGTGTTTGTACATGCCCGGCGGACCTAGACACTTCTGCCTAGCCAGTTCCATGTCAAAATAGCCATTTCCGGGTCAAGGCGTCTTGCGTGACCAGGATCCGTGACTTTGCATGGTTGCATAAGAGCATGCAATGCAACCATGTGATCTGTGCAGGTGTGGAGTAGTTATGTCAACCTGTGTATGCATGTACGCCACCCAGCCTTTATAAGCCGACGCCATATTCCCGGCTTCTTCTTTTCTTCTTCTTCTTCTCCTCCTCCTCCTCCTCCTCCTCCTCCTCCTCCTCCTCCTCCTCCTCCTTCTTCTTCTTCTTCTCTACACATGTGTCTTTCCCATAGGCCTGGGTACTCGTCTGTCCCTTTTATCTTAATAAAACTCTTGTTAGTGGATTCTGTCATGTTTCGTGACATTTCTTCGCAGGGTAAGAGCGCCGCAAAATAACTAACAGTCACTCCTGCAGAAATTGCATGCCCTAAACAGAATTCGACAGTGTGAGGAGCCCAGATCAGAGGACAGCCAGCTTCTCAGCAGGCCAGCTTGACTCAGCATGATCAGGAAGTTTCCTTGCCCTAATCCTTACATAAAAACTTAGCCCAAAGTGGCCCAGGGTCTGCTCTTTTTCCATTTATCTCCTCTCCTCTTCTCTTCTCCTCTTCTCTTCTCTTCTCTTCTCTTCTCTTCTCTTCTCTTCTCTTCTCTTCTCTTCTCTTCTCTTCTCTTCTCTTCTCTTCTCTTCTCTTCTCTTCTCTTCTCTCTCTCTCTCTCTCTCTCTCTCTCTCTCTCTCTCTCTCTCGGTTTTTCAAGACAGGTTTCTCTGTGTAGCTTTGAGCCTTTTCCTGGAACTCACTTGGTAGCCCAGGCTGGCCTCGAACTCACAGAGATCCACCTGGCTCTGCCTCCTGAGTGCTGGGATTAAAGGCATGTGCCACCACCGCCAGGCCCCCATTATCTCCTCTCTGTTCCCACTTCATGGGTCAGATAACTCTGAAGTTAGTAGTTCCCTCTTGTTCTTTGTCCTGTTCTTTGCAGCCCAAACATACCCTTCAGCTTAGCCCATCCACATATTTACTCAGCGGAAGCAAAAGTTACCTATTCTAACACTGAAAACAAGCCCAGTTGAAAGTTTAAGCAAAGTTGGGATTTTTGTTCTTTCATGCAGGGAGCAAGACACCAAAAACAAAAACAAACAAAAAACCTGAGGGATGATATGTCATTGATGGTTTCCTTCTCTATGACACTCCATTGTCTTTGAATAACTAGAAAAGAGTCGGTCAGATTCATTTGCATCCTTTGGACATGATTGACTGATCTGTACCCTAGCATTAATGTTTCCCACTACTTTCCAAAGCTATTGTCTGCTAACAATGTGATATCTCTAACAGCATCCCTTCCCTTTCCTCCCTTTCCCATTCCCTTGCTCTTTCTCCTCTCCTCTTTTCTCTCTCCTCCCTTCCTGCTCCTCCTATTGGGATGAGACTCAAACCCAGAACCTCATGGACACTAGCCAAGCATGTAACAATAACAATTCTTCATGTCATATGATTCTAACTGTAATGTATGACATTCTACAGAAGACAAACTCTTACAGCAGAAAAGATTGGGAGGGCTGGAAAGTTGGCTCAGCAGTTAATGACTGCTGCTCAACCATGAGGACCAGACTTTGGATTCCAGACCCATATCCAGTGGCTCAAACTTCCTGTAACTGGAGCTCCAAGTGATCCAACACCCTCATCTGGCCTCTGTGGGCATACACATTCTCTCTCTCTCTCTCTCTCTCTCTCTCTGCTCTCTCTCTCTCTCTCTCTCTCTCTCTCTCCTCTCCTCTCTCTCTCTCCTCTCTCTCTCTCTCTCTCTCTCTCTCTCTCTCTCTCTCTCTCTCTCTCTCTCTCTCTCTCTCTCTCTCTCTCTCTCTGTCAAATATAAGCACAGATTTCAAAGAGTAGGAGTTGTAAGGAGGGAGGGAATCAAGTATATTAGTATAGTACAGAGGATTTTAGGGCAGTGAAACTATTTTGCATGTTACTAAAACAGTAGCACATGCCTCTTAATCTCTCCAAACCCATAGAATTGCACATGAATGAACCCTAACGTAAACTATGGACTTTGAGTGATAATGATGTGCCTATGTAGGATCATCAATTATAACAAATATAACCATCTGGACAAGAGATATTGATAATAGAGAATCTATTTTGGGGGGTGGGGGTAATAGAAAATTTTCTGTACCTTTCAACTTTTCTGTGCACCAAAAAATAACATGTATTTTCTTCTTTTTTTTAATTTATTTATTATGTACACAGAAGAGGGTGCCAGATCTCATTACAGATGGTTGTGAGCTACCATGTGGGTGCTGGGGATTGAACTCAGGACCTCTGGAAGAGTGGTCAGTGCTCTTAACCTCTGAGCCATCTCTCCAGCCCCCTAACATGTGTTTTCTAATGGTCAGCAAGACACTCTATTAAGGAAGGACATGAAATGACAGTGGAGAACACTTGAGAAAGGACACAAATTCTGCTAATCCACAGATAGGGACTAGAGAACATGAAGATTGGGGTACTAATTTGTATTTTTTAGGTTACATTTTTGAACAATTACAGAGAACCAGGTATATTACCAACCCCTTCTTGTGGACAAACAGTGGTGCTCTCAATGCGGACAAAGTTTTGTAGATTATGGGATGGAAGCTTCAGTCCCAGATAATTTATAGAGATAAATACTTTTCAACTTTTTTGTTGTCTGTTGTAATTATTCCATATTTTAGTCTCTGGAACATTAATAAAAAGTACTTTGTGGACAGCAGAACAGGAAAAGTGCACAGCTTAACTTTTAAGAGAGATTTGTACTTCTCTTAAATTCTTGAAGTGCTTGGATATTTTTATAACACTCAGCATAAATCCAGAGTGCAGGATTTACATTTTTACACTAAAGTCTAATGTGATAATATAATGGTTGAATGCTTTAATCCCCTGAACTTCCATTATCAATTCTCTTATCTTTTAAATTGTATTTATCGTGTGTGTGTGTGTGTGTGTGTGTGTGTGTGTGTGTGTGTGTGTGTGTGTATGTGTGTGTATTGTGCATGTGCCTGTGCAAGCACGTGGAGGTCAAAAGGGAAACATTAAAATTAGTTCTCTCCACCACCATGTGGATTCTGGTGATGAAAATCAGTCTGTAGTCTTGATGGCTGCTTCTTAAATTCTGTCTCTACAAGGACTTTGCTATTTCCTTAGTAAAAATCCAATTTTTATATTTTACTTATACACTGAAATCTGAAGGTACTCCAAAACTGTTCATATCTATAAATTGTGCATTGAGCACTGTGTTTGATAAGCTTCAACTTGTAATTTATAGGATAGCTACAGAACTTAAAGACAGACAAATATACAAATAAACAGCGCACACCTAGTACACTGTCATAGAGGATATGTTTCAATATTTGACAATACATGATTGAAGGGCATGCGTTTTAGATGTTTTTGATAAAACTTAGGATGTTTCTACATTTTCCAAGTAACTTTTCACTTTGAATGGCTGTTGTACTTGTCAAATGCTGCTTCTGCTTCAGTTAGTGTGACATGTTATTGCTAATACAGTGGATGACATGGGCTGATTTTCCCCAGTGGTCCACTTACATTCGTACATAAGGCACAGTTAGTGTTGAGTTACTATTCTTTTATTCATTTGTTTGTTTGTTTATTCTTAGTAAGTTCAATTTACTAATATTTTTTGACTATTTCATATACATTTTTTTAATGAATATCGGTTCTAACTTTCTTTCTCTGTATTTTTTTTTTTTAGTTTTAGTATCAGGGTAATGATGACTTAATAAACCAAATTATAGAGTGTCTTTCTTCTATTTTCTGAAAGGTTCTCTAGAAAAATAGCCTACACAGATTATTCTTGATTCTTTCCTAACTATTCATAAAATTCACCAGTATATCTATAAATTTAGGTGATGTTGTTATTCATGTTGTTCTTTAGAAATTTAGTGGAATTGGAATTATTCCTTCCTGGTAGGCTTCATAAAACTTATCAGTAAAACTAGTTTGGCCTTGAAATTTCTAAAAATTTCTTATTGAGAATTCCATAAATATTTCCAGTGTGTTTTGAAAATGAACCCTTGTTTCTTCCCCAACTTTTCCCCATTCCCCCTTTACCTACCAATTTAGTCCACTTATTGCTTATATGTGCATGAGTGTGGGACTACCTAGTGGGACATGGGTAGCCAGCCATTCAGGAGTTGCATCCCTGAAGAAAACTTATTCTCCTCCACTCAGCAGCCATCAATTGCCAATATCTTCTTTGCTGGGGGGGACTTTATGAGCCCATCCCCGGTACATGCTGAGATTTTTTTTTTCTGGCTTCATCTTGTGCAGGTATTATGAATGCTGTCCCAAACACTATCAGTTCATGTGTAATGGCGCCATCATATCCAGTCCATTACCCCTGGCTCCTACAATCTTTCTGCCCTTTCTGTGATGAACTTTGAGCTTTGGGGGAAGGGTGTGATATAAATGTCTTATTTAAAGCTGAGCACTCCTGAAAAGATGTACTTCAGGTTGCCAATGTTTTTATAGCAGTGGTTTATTTAATATTGTCATGTGACTGTCTGGGTTATATACTTCAACTTGAGTCAGTTTGATATTTGCTTTATTTAGAATTAGTCCAGTTTGTGTAAACTGTCATGTTTATGTAAACAGAATAGTTCGGTAGCATCTCATTGTGCGAAACATATAGTGGTTTCTTCTGTATCTTTCCTGATATAGTAAATTGTGAATTTAACCCTTTTCTCTTTGATCTAGAACTTGTAGTCTTCCTGCCTCAGCTTCTTGAGTACTGGGATTAAAGATCTCCCTCCCTCCCTCCTCCCCATTCCCTCATGCAGGTCCTTCCCCTTTCTCTCTCCCTCCCTCCACCCCTCTTTTTGTCCCTCTGTCTCTCTCTCTCTCCCTCTCTTTTTATTTGCTACAGGTTTATCAAATTTATTGATCTTTTCAAAAAATCATCTTTAATGTTATTGGTTTTCTTCATTTTCAGTTACATTTATACCTCTTATCTTTTTATTATTTCCTGGCTTCTGTTTGCTTTGAGATTGTTTTATTCCTGTTTTTATAGTTTCATATGAGGAAATTGTTGGTGCTGGTTTGGCAGCTTTCTTTTAATACAAGCACTGAAGGCCAGAAAAATTCTCACTCCCCTCTGCTGCAGCTACACCCCAGGAAGTCAAAGTGGGATGTTTTCATTGTGCTTGCTTTCAAAACCTTTCCTATCTTCTCCTAGGACTTCATTTTACCCTGTGAATTGTATTGCATAAAAACACTTTCATTCCCAAGCATTGGTGGATTTTTTCCTCTGTTGTTGCTGGTTTCTGCTTTGACTCCTCTTCTATGATTGTATCTACTTTAAACGTTGGGCTCTCTCCTGTGGGTTAGTGTGTCACCAGTGTTGACAAGCACTCCACGTGCACTTGGAAGCCGTGGATACCCTGGTTTCTATAAACATCCATCTGATCCAGTTGGTGGATGCTGTTCAACTCTTCCTAGCTCTGCTAGTGTGGTGCCTGCTATAAAAAGAGGAGTATTAGAATATCCAAGTGTGAGTATCTGTTTCTCCTTTGAATTCTGTCCGTCTTCCTTCAGACATCTGAAGCTTCGCTGTCAAGCACCGGGAACCATCTTCTGTATTCTTCCCGAACTGACCCTTTTGTCATTATGCAGGGTTCCTCTTTGTTCTTGGTGGGGTTTTTTTCGCTCTGATGTCTATATGAAACATAGTTATTTAAAAATCTCTTATAAGTGGTATGTATTGTGTGGCTGTGTTTTAAATGGGCTTCTGGTAGGTCACACTAACCACTGAGCCATCTCTCCAGCCTCTATTCATATCCTTTGATACCCATGAAAGACAGTGTCAGGATGGGCCCATGCTGGTCTCAACCCAGTTACATTGTCGAATGAATTAGCTGCTCACAAACAGGCTGCTTGCCCTTTCTGTCCACAAACCAATACCATAGCAAATGTCTTGCCCCACCGCTCTCTAGGGAGTGTTACAGCAAGCACATGTAACCCCGTGTACCAGGAAGCACTGGCATCGGCACATGGAAATAGAGCTGGGGCCATGCCAACCCCTCTTCCACTCAGACGCCCCAGCTTCCCTCATCGGTGTGCTGAGCTGGCTGGAACCTGCTTCCAGGTCTGTTCTGCCAGCCTTGTTGCCCTGGGGCTGTGTCCTGTCCTTCCTTGTTCTGAGATGATTCTTAGAAAGACCTGTCTGTGTACCGACTGCTCACACTTCCCTGTGTTCTTGTACCTTAGCTCAGGTTCTCTTTGTCCATAAACTGGACTGAATCTGGTTGTGTGTTTTGTTGGTAGAACAATTGTCTCATGTTTCATATTTGTATATATCTGCTCTCTCCCTTAGCTGAAGTATTATTTGGGAACAATATGTTAGATAATGGTGATGATAATAATAAATCATTTTTTGTTCTTTTTTTTGTGATTGATATCAGTTGTTTCTTATTACCCAAAGTATGTCTTCTCTCCTGCAACGAGAACACCCTGTTTTTCTTGCAGAATCTCTCCCCTAATGTCTCCTGAGGTAAGCTTATCTGCTATTTCACCAATCTGAGAATGGCATACTGACATATCACCAAGGCCTAGCTGATAACTCAACCCTCTAATAAATAATGGCTTAATCTAAGGAAGGGCATACAACTCAATTCCATGGAATGAAACTCTCAAACTCTTTTTTTCCCCCCGCTTTTTTCAAGACAGGGTTTCTCTGTGTAGCTTTGCGCCTTTCCTGGAACTCACTTGGTAGCCCAGGCTGGCCTCGAACTCACAGAGATCCGCCTGCCTCTGCCTCCCGAGTGCTGGGATTAAAGGTGTGCGCCACCACCGCCCGGCTTCAAACTCTTAATAAAGCTATGTTTTTTTTTTTTTTAAAGGAAGTTTATTTTACAAGGTATGCTGGCGAGGTAAGACAGGCCTAGAGGTATGAGACACCTTTGTGTCAGTAAAGATGCCAGAGGGAAGAAAGGAGAGCTAAGAGCTGAAGGTAGCAAGCACCTAGCAGTCTTCGGGATAAAGCTAGACCCAGTCAGATACTCACAGATCCTTCTAGGAGAGGAATCAGTATGTTATTCCCTTTTAAAAGTAATTCATGAAGTATTTAAAAATACACAACTGAGGAGCACGTGATGAACACGATGAACACCCAGTTTTATCAATCAATTAAGCTTCTTATGTTAGATGTTTTACTATAAGTCTTTTAACACTGAAGACAGGCTGGAAATACTTGGTGATCATCCCTGACTCTCTACCTGTCACCCAGATGGGATTGCTGTTATATTCAGTGTTTGTTATATTCATACACTATGATATGTTTTGTTTCCTACTTATGTATCTTTATACTAGTCCTACAGAATTTTACCTTCATCATGTTATCTTTCTGCAGTTTTCCCTTTTCATCCAAGGGTAGGTTTTGGGGCTTGAACAAAGTTGAGAGATTTAGCTCTTTGTTCATTTACAGCACTATATTTTGTGTTCCATAAATCCACGTGTTCATCTGGCCTTTTCTTTGGTATTTTTGTAGGTGATCACAATATTCTATCCTAAGGTATGGCACTTAGACATGAGGATTATTTTGATTTGAAAGCATTTGAAATCAGCAGAGGCAGAGGACTCCTTTCCAGTTCTTCTCTTCTATGACTAGAAGCAGAAACTTTAGAGAAATGAATACTGATATAAATCTCCTTTCCTGGAGATGCCTTATGGCCAGGAAGAAAGTGGATAGTCAGTTGGAGATGGAGCTGCAGTAACCAACCAAACAACTACATGACAACAACAGAATCCATCTGTCTTTCCTATACCTTTACCTTCTGATAATTTCATCCTCAAAAACCTGAAGATCTCTCTTCAGCCTGTCTCCTCTCTACAAATTGAGTGTTCTTTGTCAGGATGTTATAAAGACAACTTCTAACCACCCCTGAGAGCTACTGAGATGTATTTTCATGTGTGTATGCCCACTACAGGTGTTAATAAAGTGTTTCCCTCTTAGTAATCCCTTTGATCAGTCTAGTACACAGGTCCTCAACCTAGGGGAAAAAAGGAAGAAAGGTTTCATCACCTCTCTATTTCTAATGCTTTGCTAATTATGCTGGAGGTGTGTTACACCTGGGTTCCCCTTACTCCTCAACTAAAGATTCTTGCTCAATCCATCCAGGAAGTCTTTAAAAATTCCCCAGGTATCCTTGTTAAGATCCTGTGCATGCGCAGCTCGGGGTCTTGCGTCTTACATCATCACTGGACGCTGGTGACTACATACCCGCCTTTAAAAAGCCAGAAGCAGACCCCCACCCTCTCTGTTCCTGCTCTGCTCCCGCCATCTTTCTCTCCAGGCCTGGCTCTCCTCCCTCTTATCCCCTCCTTCTTTCTAATAAAGCTCTTTGTAACTCTGGTAGTCATGGCCGTGGCCCTTGACTTTTCCACCGTAACTAGAGCCACCATCAGCACCATTTATCTTAACCATCAATCGCTTCCTTCAAGCTGCATAAAAGCCCAGCATCAGTCATTTGACTCGGGAATGGTCTCTGGAAGGCTCTCATAAAGTGCCTGTTACCCAGGAAGAACCAAAGATAAATTCCTCAATCTGCACAGAGCACAGCATTATTGTTGTTACTTTCAGTGTCTGTCTCCTAGAAGAAGGCGAACAGTAAGTGTCTTCATGTGGATGCTGAGGGGAAGAAGCAAACTTCAGCTGGCATGTGATTAGAGGAGATGTTGGGAATCCAAGGCTGGCATAAAAGCACCAGCCCCCTGAGAAGGTTTAGCAGCTTTGCCTTGATACAAAACATGAAATGGCAACTTAGTAGAGGCAGTAGTCAGACAGACCAGACTTCAAAACTCCATTTACTCACTGTGTGATCAGAGGCAAGCCATTGAGGTTTCTGAGCCTCAATTTATTCATTTATGACATGGAATGAGTTATAGCTACCTCAGCATGGTTGATGGGTAGTGAGAAGACATGAGGAGCGTGCACAGTAGACAGTCCTCCAGAGATGGTGGCTGTTGTTACTAGAGTAGTCATTCCCACCAGTCATGATTGCCAACAATCTCAGACATGCTCCATGGTTTTTGTTTGGTTGGTTTTGGTTTTTTGAAACAGGGTTTCTTTGTATAACAGCTCTGCGTGTCCTGGAACTTGTTCTGTAGACCAGGCTGGCCTCAAGCTCACAGAGATCCGCCTGCCTCTGCCTCCCGAGTGCTGGGATTAAAGGTGTGCACCACCACCACCTGGCTCCATGGGTTTTTCTATGGAAACTTGAGAACTGTTTGCTCTGGGATTATTTTGAAGCTGGATTTAAATGGGAGAGTTTTACCAGGGATTATGCTTTTTCTAGCAAATATATTTCTTGAAAGTTTAAGCAGGAGTAAAACACCAAATGTGATAGCCATTCTGTTCTCAACACAGACAAATATGGAGTTAAAATGAACTTGAAGACCAACCAAAATAGAAGAAAAATTTTTTAAAGAAGCTGAAGAGAAGGGGACAGGAAAAAATGGTAGAATTTACAGACACTCTCCTTGATGCTTTGCATTGCTATCATGAAATACCCACTACAAGTTACGATTTAGCTCCCAGGGTTTTTGGGGGGGCAGGGTGCTCAAAGTCTAAGCATCAGAACAAAGTTTGGTTACAAAGCCTTCCCCTTGGCAGCATGATCTCGAGGTGTAGATGGTAACAGTGGGACTGTGGGCACGAACAAGTATATCTGGGACTGACAGAGACCAAGGCAGGGGCGGGGGTGGCTCCTTTTATAACAACCCTCTTACAAGAGCCAGCAAAGGTTAGCATGGGAAATGGACGGACAAGGGACAATTTCAAATGAACTCTTAGAAGCCAGATGACATTAGATGACACCTCTGAAACCGTAAGCCAAAATAACCCTTCCCTCCCTCCTGGGGTGTCCTGGGGTATTTTGTCACATGATGGACTGCTGACCAACAGAAGCAGAAAACAATGAGAGGATCTTTAGTGACTGGGAAAGAACCCCACCTGAGACTGACAGGGGATGGTGGGGACGGACGGACTCTAAGAAACCCCAGAACAAAAGCAGCTCTCTTTCCCTCTCAAACATCTAATCAACAACATTAATACAGCAGCTTCATTTTCAATGACCTGAGTACAGACTAATACGAGCAATTGTGCTTCGTGTATAATAAGCTCTTTATTTTGACATGGGGTCTCACTACATAGCCCAGGGTGGGCTGGAGCTTGAGACTAGATGCAACAGTTGTAAAACCGTATTACTCAGCACAAAGCTCTTCATTAAAAATATTACACGGACTGGTAAAGGGACAAAGGCTTCTGGCACACTCGTAAGATTCTATTTCTCATTCTGGATGCTGGTCACACGGGTATATCCAGTTAATATAAGTTAATAGCCATGCACGCTTGTGAATTTCTGCTTTTCAGTGTGTATTTAGTTTTTCAGTATTTGAAAAATTAAAAGCTTATTTTGCTTTGCAATTTCTAAGATGTATGTGAAAGTTGGTTTTGGGATCTTGTCAGTGGAAAAACAACTCTCTATACAGAATTCTAGTTACAGAGCCTTGGAAGAGTCTTGAAGACTGGGGGAGGGGAATTCTGAGTCTTTGGCAGTTCTTCAGAGCTACAAGAGTGGGAGCAGATAGCTTCCTATCTGGCAGAGTGGTTGAACCAGCCTTCAAATGTGCCAATGTAGATCCAACATGGAGAGAGCATGGCAAGCTACTCCCCAATCCTCTAAGTCCTGAAGGGGAAAGGGCCCAGGAATCAGGGAAGAAGACGAGTTACCAAGAGAGGGGGTGAATAAAACTAATGGCGCTGGATTTGAGCCCAGGAGCAAGATGCTCAGAACTGAGAACACATTCTAAAGATGCCCTGGCCACAGGACTTTTAAGAAGATGAGTGTCTGCGGTGGAATTGTATGCAGCTGTAAAGAATGATGAAATCTTGCCATTCATCAGCCCCCAAGTCTGTTCGTTTATCATAACCTCCTTCCAGAAGTGAACTGGGGTTCCATGAGAACTAAATCAGATTCTTCATAGTGCCTTGTCTGCAATGACAAGCAGTGATGCACACTTGATCCACCTCTCAAAGTCAGACACCAGAGACCAGAGCAGCCACACTGAGGACCTAGCGCCCCGTGAACCTTCAGGAGGTACTCACACAACACGAGCATATGCTGCAACTTGGTAATTTATGGATGGGCTCTTAAACAGTAAAACAGAAAAGTACAATAGAGCCGGGCAGTGGTGGTGCATGCCTTTAATCCCAGCCCTCGGGAGGCAAAGCCAGGCAGATCTCTGTGAGTTCGAGGCCAGCCTGGTCTACAGAGTGAGATCCAGGACAGGCACCAAAACTACATAGAGAAACTCTGTCTTGAAAAAAATAAAAAATAAAAAAATTTAAAAATTAAAAAAAAGAAAAGTACAATTGTGCCATAAAAAATGACTTGGGACCTTACAATATGCCTACTTCTGACACATAGGTAGTTGACTGCTGTTCCAACCTCTTGGGGTGTGGGATGAAGAACAGTAAATCTTCAAGTCAGATGAGCACAGCTAACCTCCTGGGGAAGCTATTTAATGTCTCTAGACTTGCTGCTTCCTCACAAAGCAGGGCCAGTGACTCCAGGGACAGATCTGCAGGGGCAGAGTGAGAATGTACTTGAAGTAAGTCTTTTGGCAGATAATAAGTAGTAAACACCCAATAATTTTCTTCTTGTCTTCTTTCTCCTTCACAGGATTGAATACAGAAATACTTTCTAAATTATCAAGTGTCATCAAATATTACTGCTATTTCAGATTGCTAGCTGATTATACGGCGAACCACATTGTTTCATAGCCATGCCCTTTAAGGAGCAGGCGAAACGCTTTGGGACAGTAAATTAAATAAATGAGTGGCTTCGTGCAGTGCTTTTTAATCCAGAGCAGCGTTGTCTTTCGAGGGTTGTTCAGCAGAGTCTGCAGACAGTTTGTGTTGTCACTGCTTGAGGAACAATTCTGGCATCTGGGAGTAGGGGCCAAGATTCTGCTGAGCATCCTACAAGGAGCAGGATGGTTCCCCATAACAAAGACGTATCCCAACTCAAATGTTCCCTTGGAACCCTTCGGTGGTAAGACAAGTTAGTCTGGTCACCCTTGGTTGCAGTTCTGCGAAGTGCCTACGCACATAGTAAAGGTCCTTAGCTTCAAAGACTCCCCTCCTTAGCCTGGAAAGTCTCAAAAAGGGAAATGAAAAAATTCCCTTCAACTGTGGCCTTGTGCTTCCTTTTTCACATGTCAGATCAGGAGCTTTTTACATCACTGAAAGATGTGTTTTCTGCCCTGGAAAGGTCTAGAGACTCTCTCCAGGCAGTCGTATCCACACTCGATTCAAAGACATATTATGTTTTGCAAAATACTACCATCTTGAAGACCCATTCAATCCTGCTGGTCTCTAGAAATACTAAGTAAACCAAACTGCACAGGACTCAACTCACCCAGGACTCAATACACGAATAGGTACTATACTGTAAAGAGGGTGGTTGCTTCAGAGTAGGAGTCCTCCTTCATACTAGCCCCGTATCTTAATGTTAAAGGCCACAATGTGAGAACTCAGAGCTAATGGAAAGACTGCTTAGGAACATTTCTGTTCCCACACAGTGATGTTGAGAACATGTTCCCAGTTATGAGTCTAGCGGAGGGTGTGGCTAACCAACTGTGTGAACCAAGCCACTCGTATTTTCCTGTTCAGCTTCTTCATCTCCCACTGTGCCTCCTACCACTGCTGATTACAGGGCCACATGATCCAACAACAAGGTTAGAACTGTGTCCACAACAAAGGATGCCAGGAGAACAGGGTGCAGTCAACAGCAGACTCATGGTTTGTCTGTGATTTACTGTGTATTTTCACAACTCATTACTTATTTGATCTTTCCCACAACCCACAGGCAAGATATATTTCACCAGCCCTCGTCTCCAGATGAAAAAGAAAACTCCCCAGATCCATAAAATGTGAGGGTCTCCTTCTGTGTTGTGCAACAAAGTGTTACAGATCCAGGACTTCCACCTTTTAAGAGCGCTCTTTGCTAGAGTACAGAAAAATCAAGCACAAGGTGGGCTACTTTCCTCCTGTTATCTGAGTTTGATTCGCTTGGCTCCATCTCAGGAATATAAAGAGGTCTGGAACTACTGACCTGGCATGGCATGGCATGGCCTGACCACACACCACAGAGAAAGCACAGCATCCCTCCCCAGAGCTCGGCATCTCAGCCCTGGCAGTTTCCTACACCAGCAGCAATCTGCTTTCTGCTGACCTACAGGCTCCGGGTAGATTCTGGGGCAGTCGCTGTCTTCAGTTGTATACCCACTGAGGAGCTGGTCAGGCTCCTGTGGGGAGTACCAAGCTCACGGTCACACAGGTGATCTTGGTTTAACACAGTGAGCCTCAAACAACAGTAACAACAAGAAAAATGTCATAAATGTGGGAAGAAGACTGAGGGAGGAGGGGATAGCAGAGGCAGGAGGAAGCTTAGACAGGGTGTTGTTCTCAGAGGTGTTCAGAGCAATCAGAATGAACATTACGCATGTGTGAAATTGCCAAAGAACACACTTAACAAAAGTAAAAAATACCTTTATGGAATTACTCATTTCCTAAAGTATTGTTTTATCACATAATTAATCATCTCGGGTAGATTTTGTTCACAGTCTCTATTTCTTCTTGCCTAATTTCACCTGTTACTCATGTTTAAACCCAACGGCTGCAATCTAATATCTTTGTCTCCTGGATGATTAGACGATTGTTCCAAATTAGCCATGTCATGACCAGAAGGCATGTGCTTACTCCATTTATGGACTCGGCTACAGATTCTTCCCGGGAAGGCTCCTCAGGCTCCTCAGGTTCCTTACCTTCCTTTTACTCGACTATTCACTGTCATTGCGCTCCCAGAACACACAGATCTTTTTGTCTGACCCGGACTGTCGAGCTGTGTTGTTCCCGTTAAAGGAAATAGTTTAGCAATCTCTCTCTCTCCTCTCTCTCTCTCTCTCTCTCTCTCTCTCTCTCTCTCTCTCTCTCTCTCTCTCTCTCTGTGTGCATTTTCTCAGCAGTACTTACAAAAAAATTTATTTTTGCTTGTCTTTGGAGAAGTTTCAAAGTTCCTCAAATAACTCTGTACTATTTACAGTTAGATTATATATAGCTGTAAAATTACAGCTTGTCTTATAACTGGCAGGACAAAGCCAAGATAGTATGCCTGCAGCAGTGTAGAGCAAATGCATATCTCTAACATCTACAAACATAAACCAAAGTTAGATGATCATACCCCCTTTCACTTTTATACTTTTAACTTTAAAGACATAGAAAAATGCCAAGTGAGGAGATAAGAGTCATTCTCTTCTCTGTATACAGGAAGATTCAGCTAGAAGAAAAATTCCAGAAATTCTTTGTTCTGGAATCTTCCGCTTCTCAGAGAAAACAGGGAGGTTGTTATTTCAGGAGTCACTATGGACCCACAAGGGTTCAGCAAGAATGCCACAGAACAAGGCAGTTACTGGGTGAAGATGCTTCAGCTTAATCGTACTGTAGCACTGAAACCCTTGTCTAGGTTTGAACTATATAGTAAAGGCTTCTTTTCTTGTAATTGAGTGCATATTTTCTCATCTCCAACCAATTTTTCTAAGCAAATCCTTGCTCTGGTGAGTAAGTTTATTGGTACCAAATGAATTCAGCTGATGATCAATCACTGTCTCTGTCTCTCACAGTCACATAAATACACATTTTCATTGCAAATGTTATCCATGCATAAAATGCACATGCATGCTTAGCCAATAGCTAAAAATGTACACCCATGTATCATGCAGGTGAAAAGATAGAAGCTTGCTCACACTCACACTGTAGCATCCCTCCTGACCAGTGGTCCTAACCCACCCCACCTTTTCATTAAAGGTCACTGCAGCATCCCCCCGCCAGCGGTGTTTCTAACCCATCCCGCCTCTCCATTAGAATTCACTGTTGTTCCAATGTCTAAGATAATAATTTCTGGCTTTTCTTTATAGTTTTACTATTTATAGTATTTTCTTTCTTTTTGTTTCTGGTTTGTTTTTTCCTAGACAGGATTTCTCTGTGTAGTCCTGGCTGACCTGGGACTCACCGTATAGACCAGGCTGGCCTTGAACTCAGAGATCTGCTTGCGCCTGCCTCCCAAGTGCTGAGATTAAAGGTGGGCACCACTGCCACCCAGCTATTTTCTTAGTTTGTCCATGAAATGCAGACAGATTGCAGGTGACTTTTAGTCATCCCATTTCATTTCTGTGTGAAACTCAACTTTCTTCTTCCTCTTCTTCTTCTTCTTCTTCTTCTTCTTCTTCTTCTTCTTCTTCTTCTTCTTCTTCTTCTTCTTCTTCTTCCTCTTCCTCTTCCTCTTCCTCTTCCTCTTCCTCTTCCTCTTCCTCTTCCTCTTCCTCTTCCTCTTCTTCTTCACCATTGTCATCATTGTCATCCTTCTTTTCTGTGTGTGTGTGTGTGTCTAGTTTTGGTCAGTCTCATCAGTGAATTTGCTGAGAGGATTCCAGTGTGCAGTCCTGTGTGCGCCTAAGAGTGAAACTTTTGAGTCATGGGCTAAGCCTATCTTGAACATTACCTCAGGGTTCAGACAGCTCCCAAAGTCATCACACCAGTTTAATTTCATACCATACACACGCTGGTTCTTGCAAGTCTGCTTCTTTGCCAGTTTTTGGCATAGTGAGACCTTAAATTATTCTGTTAATCATTGTGGTAGCTAGTTTTTAGTTGATGTGGCAAACTCCAGAGAGAAACTAAAGAAGGAAGGTTCTATCCCTTCTCCTTTTCCTTCTTCTTCCTTGGAGATGGGATCTCACTATGTAGCCCTGGCTATCCTATAACTCCATATATAGACTAGGCTAGCTTCAAAGTCACAAAGATCTGCACGCCTCTGCTTCCTAGGTGCTGGATCAAAGGCTTGTACCACCATGCCAGGCTCTCTTTTGCCAGTTTTTAGGTATCTTTTTTTCTCAGAAATTCTAAACATTCTGAACACTAGCTGCCTGTCAGTTCTATAGTTGAAAAACACCCACTCTTACTTAGCATATATTTTCTCTTCCCTTTCTTTCAGAGAGGCAATGAAGGGGGTTGACCTCTGTTGCCATATAAAATGCAGTCATCCCGATCTTCCTATTTCTCCCTGTATCTGACTAGATTTCATTCCTGTGCATGAAGTGATATTAGACGATCAGTTTCGCCTGACTCACTCTGGGCATCCACTAACTCCCACACTCTGAGTGAGAAGCTTCTCTTTCCCGCCATCCTGTCACATGTTATACAATAAGATCCATGCGTAGAAGTGGACGTTTATGAGATTTCTGCTCTAACTCACTTACTATCCACTGTTTGCTCTGCTAATGCCTTGCCGCCCTTATGCCATAGCTTAGGGAAGTACCTTCTCATCCACTTGGAGGAACGTGCCCATCCTAGAATTCTTTCAGAATAGCTTGGCTAACCATAGCTTTTACATTTTGCATACACATGTTAAATTTAGAGTTTGTCTTTTTGCACAAATTTTGGGAACCAATTTCTGTGGTCCACAGTACATCTATCTATTAGATTTGTTCTTTTTTTTTTTTTTTTTTTTTTTTTGGTTTTTCGAGACAGGGTTTCTCTGTGTAGCTTTGCGCCTTTCCTGGAACTCACTTGGTAGCCCAGGCTGGCCTCGAACTCACAAAGATCCGCCTGCCTCTGCCTCCCGAGTGCTGGGATTAAAGGCGTGCGCCACCAACGCCCGGCTCTAGATTTGTTCTTGAGATTTCACTGAATGTGTGTTTTTAAGACTGCTTGTTTTTGAGAAAATAAAAGTTTTTGAGAAAATTAATCTTTGCATATTGAGTCTTTTGATCTATGAATAGTGGCAATTCATTTCAGTTTCTTTTTGGTCCTCAATTAAGTTTTGCAATATTCCCCATAAAGATTCCAGATGCCTTTAGTAGGAATTATTCATAGATAATCAACTTTGATGCTGTGGTGGATTGCACTTTTTAAAGTTTTATTTTCTAGCTCTTTCCTGATTTCCAGACACACAGGTGAACTTCATCCATTGATTGTTGTCATCTTGCTAAACTCTCTTAACTCTGATTTATGATCAGGATATCACTTTATCTGCAAGCACAGCCAAATCCCGGAAGAACCCAGAAGCTCCCCGAAGCCACCCTTCTGTCTTTGCCATCTTCCACACTGTGCCTTTCTTGTATTGCTCTGCCTGGGATCTCCAGTGTGACCTGGAGTGTGTGTGTGTGGGAGGATCATGCTGCACTATGAGCATTCATTGAACCTGGGAGAAATCTACAATGATTGCCAGCTTTTGGAAGATAGTTTTGGAAAGCTAGAAACATCTTTTTTTCTTATATTCTACAATTGCTGAGCATTTTCCACTGTAAGTGGTAGCAAAATTGATGAATTCCATCTTCTGAATCTTTCCAAAGTTTTAATTAATTAGCAACTTATATCTTTTGTCAATAGATTTTTTTCTAACTAATTTGTCCATGTCCGAATTGTGTTTTTCATCCCCGCCCTCAGAAATGACAGGTTGTCCTATTTACGTAGTACTTGATTTGGTTGGTTTGTGATTTTCCCTTCCTGTGTCATCCTTGTCTAGTTTCTTTAAGGAAGTTACGGAGACTGTGGGCGGGGCACAGCCTTATTATTCTTAGTCCTGTCGTCTGGGATAGTTGGTGCTAGACAGATCCTTGCAACCCTGGCTTGTCCCTCTGCTTTCCAAGCCCTCTGCTTCCTTTCTGGGTCAGGTCCAAGTTCTTTTACTCGTCAGTGATCTCCCCTACTCAGTGGGCCTCATGTGATCTGTGAAGTATGCTCAGGCTTTGGAGGTAGCTGCCTCCTCCTGCTATGCCCAGGAGAGTGACCTTTTCTGTAGGGCAGTGAGGGGAGTCAAGGCCTCTTTTGCACAGGTCATTGCTGCGACTCATGTTTAGAATTCAGCGTGCACACAGGCCTTCACCCGCCCCAGAACTGTGGGATTGGTGTTTAACTGTGCAGTCTCCTACACCTTTGGTTTCTGGTATTGGTTTTGGGTTTTGTCTGTGTATCTTCTTTAGTAGTTTAACGAGGTTTAGTTGAAGGGGTCATATCAGGCTTGTCTACCCTACATTCTGTAGGTTTTTTGTCCAATATTTTATTATTTATATTTTTATTCAGACAGGAAAATCTAAATAATTTTGGAGGCAACATCTACCCATATACTCACCATCTAGATTCTCTTAAAATGTTGATTTTATTAATGCTAAATTTTAATTTTTAACTACTCATTACAATATATTTCAGCTTAGTTCAAGTAAACTGTTAAGGATATCCTTATGGCTTATATGCACTATATGTGTTCTAAAATAGTAATGATAAGAATAACCAGAGAAATAAAAACAAGAATACATGTGGTTTTTTTTTTTTACAGTTTGTTACAGTAAGTTGAATAGTTTTTCAAATTACTCCATTTTATAGACAAAATTGGTCTTATGAAATAAAAAGAGAGAAAGTGAACTGGGTGTTAACTAGGCCTATATTGAATTCTATAAAATGGTATTTAATCTTAGAATTCAAAGGACCACCTTTTATAGACTTTAAAAGCATTATATTATTGTGAATGGCTATATGGTGTGTGAGTATGGTGCCATTGCACACACGTGGAGATAAAGGACAAACTTTGAGGGTCATTTCTCTCTTTCCCCTTTTCTGTATCTGCTGCACTGAGTACCCGAGGCTGGCTGACTGGCTGACAAACTTCCAGGCAATTCTTCGCTCTCAGGTTCCCACCTAGTCACTGCAGTGTTTGGGTTACAGCTACATCAGGCTCTCTGTGTGAGCGCCAGCATCGAACTCAGATTACCAGGCTTGTACTGCAAGTGTTGTGACCTGCTGGGCCATCTCACTGACCCAGGGATCAACCCCAGGCCCCCACACATCCTACAGAAAATCCCTACGACTGAGCTGAGCACCCAGTGCTCTTGCAGATAGGTTTTAAAGAAATGGCGTAACCTGTCATCTCATGCCAGATGACGGAAACTGCAAGACCCCACTGTGTCTTCCGCGGCGTCATTTTCAGTGTTTTTATGACCTGGGGGAGGTCCCGGTGGCTGAAGCGGTAACTCCAAGTGCATCTGCTTCTCGGGAGCATGATTCCCAAGGCCTTTAAAAGGAGCGCTTCCATTCTGTCTCAACAAGCATGTGTTTCATATGAAGACCGTGTTAGTCCTGTCCCTCTGCTTTACCTTTCCCCTTGTAATATAGCATTGAGACATCCCAGTGGAGGGACCTCAGAGCAGTCTGACTCTTACACGATTCCCTGCATATGATTATTTTTTAAAATTGTACTTCCCTGGCATGCATTACAAAGAAGTTGTCCTGCAGATTCAAACCAAAAGCTTGAACAGAGCCAGAGTTTGTTTCAACTTCAATCACTAGCCACCTGGGCTTGCCTGGGATTGGCAGTCCAAAGGGAAAGTAGTGCCTGAGTGTGTTATGGCCTCCCCTGTGTCCTCCGCTCAGGTGCAGAGAACCAAGATTAATCGGGAGAGGTGACAAGGAGGACAGGGCTGGAGTGGAATTGCGGAAGGCAGCGGGGGTCAGAGGACCTAAGTCTTGGCAAGGCAGACTGAGAAATAAATGTCTTTTTAACAGAATAGTTTGAGAAAGAACAAGGTTGTTCAGAAGTCCAAACGCTTGCCAGAGCTTGTAGACGCTTCTCAGCTAAAAACGCTTTCAAGACAAGACCGTTCCTACTGGAGAAGCTTAAGACCTGAAAGCCAGCTCTATTCGGCTATTATGAAACTTCACAATGCATAAAAATGCTAAAGCAAAGTCAATGGCTTACGTGCACCACACACACAAAGTGGCTGGATGTTTGCTCCTAGAGAGATACTCCTTCCAAATCTGGGTTGTTAAATATAGAGAGATCAGACGTTCGATCCTTATTCAAACCGAGTTTCAGAAAAATGAAGGCAAGGAAGGTAGTTTTGTTGGCTAGTTATTGTTGTTTTCTTTGTCTCGCAGACTAGATTTTGCTGGGTCAGTTCTGGCTGAGTCCTGGCCTGGATGGTTTTGCTTTTTAGCCCTCTGTGATACTGCCCAAGAACACGTACTAACAACCTTCTTCCGAGAGCCCAGAGCATGGTGGGTCTCCCCGAATGCTGCTGAAGATGAGGTATGTGAACTTTATCTGGTGACCAGGGAACACATGGGCTTCTCTGGGCGGTTTTATGGAGATGGTTTAGAGATGACCCGGGTGGAACTTTCAGTTGTTCCCCTGGGGAGGGGGGGGTAGGAACAATTAATTCACCTCGAAGGCCTATTTCTTCATCTGTAAAATGGGGCCAACGGTAACGTCTACCCTGTAAAGCTGTTTTTAGATTTGAATGGTACATCTGAAGAAAGAAGAAAGTGAATGCTGAGCTCAGTGGTCATCACAGTCAAGTGGGGAAGACAGTCTCGTAATTGCATGGATGATGATTTTTCTCTGTGTCAACAAAATTCCACTGTCCACGTTCACTGGAAACATCCTATTTAAGGTACTCTCATAACTGTGAGAATATGGAGGAGGAAGAGGAAGAAGAGCACAGGGAAGTGATCTGATAACCGAGACTGAGAAAGAACAGGACACCCCTGGAATTGTTCCCATCAGCACTGAGCCATGGCCATCAAAAACTGCTTTGTTAGTCCAGGAGGAAGTACTCTTGGAAGGCCTTTAGAGCAGACTTTTCTGATGTAACAAAATACAGCCACCTCTGTTTTAGGAACACATGCCACAGACCCACAGAGAGAAATCAACAGAAAGAAACATAATGAGCCTGAAAATACCATAGTGACTTCACTGACTCGTGGCTACTCACATGTGTGTTTATGGAAATACTTAAGATTATCAACAGCAACAACAAAATACTCAAGCAGACACAACCGAAAATGCTTGTAATAGCCCTATTGTCTGTAAGACACTTAGCTATAATTTAGTTTCAGATAAATTATCAATAAATGAAACTATGAATTGTGGTCTGCACTGGGCAGTCTTGTTGTTTTGCATGTGTGTTGACAATTACATACCTAACATGAGGCTTGATCACAAACCCAGCAAATTGTAACATGAGCTTCACTGAAACAGTCAGGTTCTTGGGCTTTTTTTTTTTTTTTTTTGAGACAGGGTCTCTCTATGGAAGCCTGGCTGTCCTGGAACTCTCTGTGTGATCCAGGCTGGCCTTGAACTCACAGAGATCTGCCTGCCTCTGCCTGCCGAGTGCTGGAACTAAAGGCACGTGCAACCACACTCTGTCTATGATTCTTGGGGCATTTAATGTTACTTCTTTCTTTCATAGTTTCTTCCTCTATAAGAAAAAATGTCGTTATATTTTCACGTGTACTACCAGAGAAATGTGGAAGACATCCTCACTCCCCTGTGAAAGACTCTGTGACGCACCCTTTGGAGTCTGTGGCCTGGTTTCTGTGCCATCAGGGAACTCAGCTCACAAACATCCAAACCTATGATATGGCCGCCTACTCATCAGGATTTATTTTATTGTCCCATTGGCCAAATGGTCGGGGAAAGCTCTGCGTGTGACCTGACTCGGCAAACACAGCAGCGACGATGCATTTGCCGTTCTCTGGATTCTACCGGCATCCACTGTGCTAAGTGCAAAGTGTCGTCTGGTTTACCCGGAGTCTGAGATGTCACAGGAGATGCCGAGGTCTTTCTTGCAGGTATCTCAGTGGGGATCAAAGCATGAGACGACAAGGATTTGGTCCAGTCGCTGCTAGGGATAATTTCTATGTAATACCTCATGTCTACTATTATACTGATGGTTTCTTAAACATAATTTCTTTATTGATTCTTTGGGAATTTCATATCCTATACCCCAATTCCGCTCACCTCCCAGTCCTCCCATATCCTCCCCTCACCCCTGCACTGCACCCCCAAAAGAAAATTTAAAAAAAAAAATCAAAACAAAACAAAACATAGCAAGCAAACAAATAAACAAACACAAGAATAAAACAAAACATCTTTTCACCTCTCCACCTTTCCCGCCTCTCCAGCACCTCTTCATTCGTCCTGGTGGCATTGGGAGCTGTGGTGTGTCACACAGTCCACCCTTTTGTCTGATTGGCTTTACTAGCAAATGTTCATTGCAATGAGTCATTGGTCTTGTTCAAGGCCTCTGGTTTCTGGTACACCATCTTTATTGGATCCTCACCAAAACTCCTCTGGGATAGCCCCTGGCTGCCCAGAGCTATGGAGATCCTGCAGGTATCAGTCCATAGGACCAGGTCCCTTTAAGAGCTCCAGCAGGTCCTAGATGGGGTAGATGGGCCAACCCAAGGCCCGGCTGTGAGCCTGGGTGATAGGTGAGCTGGTCAGTCTGGGCCACTGGGGCCACCCTCCCCTGCGAGGGGGCAGAGCCAGCTCCCCTATGCCAATGCCATCAGGGACAGTTCTCCCCTTGCCTGTGCTGAGGGGTGGGGCCATCTCTCCTGAGTGCAGGGGTCAGCTCTCCTGTGAGGAAAGGAGCCAGCTCTCTTGCTGCAGTGTCCAGTGAGAGGCAAGGCCAGCTTCCCCAGGGTCAGTGAGGGACCAGGCAACCTCAGCATGGTTCTTATGGCCCCCTGAGGTGACATAGGCCATAGACATCAACACAGATGCCAGCTGCAGCTGGACCACAGACCCAGACATGGCCCTTGACAGCAGCGGCTCAGGCCTGGTGGTATCCTGGCTCTGGGTGGAAGTACTGGTCACTCAGATCAGGATGCCTCTGGCAATGGCATGGCCCCCGGGCACCAACAAGGCCACAGGTTGTGGCCCCAACCCCAGGCTTTCGTGTGACCTTTGGCAGCAACACAGGCCTCAGACTTCAATACAGAACCCAGCCTTGGTAGGGCCATGGACCCAGACATGGCCCTCAGTAGCAGCTCAGGCCTGGATGATACCCCAGGTGGCAAGCAGGCCTCCCACATGAACCTACTCCTCACTGCCTTCACTTCTTCCTTTCGGCCTCTTCCCACAGCACAGGACTGTCTGCTTCTCTTTCTCTCCCATTTCTCTGCCGCATATTTGTTCATCATAATGGGAGCCACCTGCCCAGCAGCAGGCGGGCCCACCGATGTTTCCCACAGGCCTGGGGCTTGAGGACCCAGACTGGCGTGTGTGTGTGTGTGTGTGTGTGTGTGTGTGTGTGTGTGTGTGTGTGTGTGTGTGTTGGTGTGCAAATGAGCGCCTGTGGAGATCAGAGGTTGATATCTGCTGTCTTCCTATATCACCCTGCACCTAAGATCTCTCACTGAACCTGGAGCTTGCTGGTTTGGCAAGATGGCTGATCAACAACTCCGAGGTCCCTCTTGTCTCCACTTCCCCAGCACACCCACCTTTTATGTGGGTTCTGGGGGTTGAACTCAGGGCCTCGTGCTCATGTAGCAGGAACTTTATTGACTGGGCCATCTCCCAGCTCTAACCACTGATTTCTTAAAACTGCCAGGGTTCCGATTTATTTTAGATGTTTTACCAGGAGACATTTAGATACCCTAACTCATTCCTAACCACACTGTGTACAGCACAAAGTCGCTATCTTAAGAGTTCTGGAACATCCCCTTTAAAACATTCCTCATGTGATTGACATACTTACTGCATGTCAGGCACAACAGGCTTGGCTCATAACCAACGCTCTAAGAGGCTGGCTGGTGGTGGAGGAGGCCATTGATCCCACACACCAGAGAGGCTAAGAAAAAGAGCACATGTTTAAACATCCCTGAGCTACAGGGTGAATTCAAGTCCAACCTGGACAACTTATTCTGCCTCCAACTATAAATAAACAAACAGTAAATAAACAAAGCAAAGTGGGCGGGTGGGGGGTGCTTGAGAAAGATGACTCAGTGGTTAAGAGCACTTGCTGCTGTATCCGAGGACCAGGGTTTAAATTCCAGCATCCATACTGTGTGGCTCACAAAAGCCTGTTACTTCAGCTTCTGACTCCCATGGACCCGTACACCCACACAGAAACACATAATTAACATCCAGTAAGTCTTAAGAAAAATAAAGGTAAGGAAGCAGGCAGGGCAATGTAGGGAGGGGTGAAGTATCGGGCTGACATGCAAAGGCCCTGCACTCAACCGCCAATATCACAAAACACCACCAGCAACAGCAACCTTTTCAGCTTGGCTGAAGTGTATATAGCTCACTGGTTAGCGTGTGAACTTAATACGCATGTATAGATGTAACCAACTGTTTTATTAAATAAGAAACACAGAAATAATGCAAAAGAGAAAGCCGAGAGGTCAGAGCTCAGAGCCAAAATCTCACCCTTCCGCCTGCGGTGTCCCAGCTTCCCGAATGAGAGCTCCTTTTCCTGTCTGTTAGTCTATTTAAAGAGACAGAACAAGCCACAGCTATCTCACCTCACCAGTTCCTCAGCTGGTCTTGTTTCCTCAGACTGGAAGCTTCTGTGTCCTCATCCCAATAGCTCTCAGCTGAACTGTGTTGCTCCAAAGCCTGAAAGCTTAACCAGCCAAATGCTTCTAGTTTCTGGTCCTCACGCCTTATATATCTTTTTGCTTTCTACCACCACTCCCTGGGATTAAAGGCTGGCTTTCTGGGATTAAAGGCGTGTGCCACCACCGCCACACTCTTGCTATGGCTCTAATAGCTCTGACCCCCGGACAACTTTATTTATTAACATACAATCAAAATCATATTTCAGTATAATTAGATTACCACCACATTTCCCCTTTTCTATTTTAATAAAAAAAAGCAAAAGGTTATGACTAACAAAAGAAAAACTATACACAAAAGTACAATAACTATATACAATATATACAAATAATAAATACCTAAACAGGTATTTGACAAGTCAGAGAAAATAATTCCATTATCTATCCTATTTTGGTAATTCCAAGATGTATCTAATGCACTTTCTATCCTAATTAATTTTTCAACTATAAGTAACTAATCTTCAACCATAACTAACTAATCTTCAACTCCCTCAGAGACCCAAGAAGGAAATAATATTAGCTAACAAAAATAAAAAACAGGAAGTACATACAAGCAACTTCCAAAAAATTTGTAAGTTGACAGAAACAGCCAGCTGCCTGGGCAGTCACCTGAGGTTTCTCCACAGTGTTGGGGCATCATCTTCAGCCTATAGGCTTAGTGTATCTGACAGACTCATTTGTGAAGTAGGTTGTACACAAGGTCAACAGTTCAATCTCACATTGGGTGAGAGCAGTCCATGTACCAGAAACACCTGAATTCCACTAGTGTCCTGTCATGATTCAGGATTTTAATTTCTGGAAATTGTTGACAGTTTTTTAATTCAGCTGTCCATTCTTCTTGGCTGTGTATATATGGCTTCATCTCAGCATCCTCTTCTTCTCCACATCCCTCTATTAAATGCCAGTCTACTTTTGAGAGGCATGAGCTTTCAGCTGCTGTTCCATTGTACAACAGAATCCATCGGCCCTCTGCCTGTTAAGCTGCCTTCGAAGAAAAGGGCACCGTACCTTTTCCGGATGCGAAGGCCACTTCAGGGATGGGGCCATATTGTCCTGGCCTCAGAAGATGCCTTTTGATAAAGCCATAACCACACTTGTTTTGGTAAGAATCAGTAGTCCATTGTTCGTGTTCTGTCTGTCCATTTTGTCCTGTTGATTCGAGGATACTTTGTTGTCCAGTGGCTAACTTTTGCCACAAGGAAAGTTGACTCCATATGCAGTTTCTTCAATGCCCATATTTTCTCTGAAATAGATTAGTACTGCCAGGAGCTGACATGTCTCAAAAAGAAAAATTTTCTAAGTTATTAAAACATTTTAAATGCCATATTCTGTAGATCTCTGAAGGGTTTGAAGATGACCTGTCTAAAACATCTCTGCTCAATTTTTAAAACATATCTAATATGACTACAAGTTCTATTGAAATATCTAACTACTAACTTTCATTTCTTTATATCCTAGTAGTTGGTAATAATAACATTCAAGGATCAGAAATTTGTATTACATTGTTAAATGAATGGTATAAATACAATTAGAAATATACATATAGCATTTTCTAACAGTATCAGTTTCAAATTTGTATACAATATAAAACAATTCAATCCAATGTAAAGTATTAGTGATTGTCTTTTTCTTTTCTTTCTTTCTTTCTCTCTCTCTTTTTTTTTTTTAACAAGAACCTTAAATCTAATCTCCTTTGCTTAGCCTTTTTCTTAACCCTTGACAATAACTTGTAACCAGCCCCCCTAAATGCTGAAAATTATCCCAGACCCAAAACCCATTAAAAAGACCAAAAAACCACCCACCCCACACCACCTCTTTGGGAATGTGGGCGATGTAGTCTTAAAATTGCTTCCTGCTGGGTATGGGCGAAGTTTTCTTTATCATGAAAGAATGCTCTGAGCACCTTGTAGTTCAAAGCTGATCTGTGGATGATGTTTGTCAGCTTAATGATATCATTATTGTCCACGTGGAATTGTTGTTGTTGTGGGGCCCCATCTTCTTTCTGGAGACTTCAGTTGATGTTAGGCCTGGCCATGATTTCCTGCAGAAAACTGATAAGAGACTCGAACACAAAAACATATATATGCAGCTAGCCTTTTTTCTAGAATTAGTTAGTACTCTATATGACCATTCATATCTTAACAAAGTTTAAAATGTATATATATCTATATATCTTTATATGTTAATCTTGTAAATTTTGATATAAAATTCATACTTTAAGAAAAGTTTAAAGAATCAGAATAGAATCAAAGAGTTGAGATTAGTAATAGAATAGTCCCTTAATTAATTTTGCTTTTGTCCTGTACCATAGCAGAAGATGGCTCTTATTCTGGCATGATACAGGGAGTTTGCATTTTCCTTTTAACAACATGCTTGATTTTAAAGAAGGAGAGAGCCATTCTCCAACTCCAAAGTCAGCTTTAAATTTTAATTGAACTGGGACTATTAGAAAACCAATAGTGTTAAATCTTTAGAGAAAAGCAGAAACAAACATTTAGGAAGACATAAAAATTTTTTAGATAATATATACCCATACACCGTTTCATTCTGTTTCTTGGGATAGATGATTTGTCCCTTTTCTTCAGTTGTCTCATTTGTCCAGTGTTCTTCAGATTCCTTAACCTTCATTCTCCTAAAAGACAAAAACAAAAAACCTTTCCCCAAGACTAATTTTGGGGATGTTTCCTTTTGACAAGTTATTATTTGATTAAATGAAAAGGCATGTGTTATTGATACCATTTAGTTTAAATTGGATGTTCATGCTGGTTGATGAACTATCACCTCCTCTAATTAAGAGGTCTCTCTTGTTCAAATCGAACCTTTATCAATTTTGATGGTACCCACAGCTTATCTTCTCCTGTAGAAACAAAAGCAAAACCTCGTCCCCAATGTAATACATACCCTGGTTTCCATTCTGAGGTCAGCACATCCTTAAAGTATATAGGCTGATTTAATTCTGTAGTTTTTTCTATTATCCAATGTCTCTCTGCAGCTGTTGTTCCTTTCTCATTGGCATTCAGAAAATTCAAAGTTAGAAGAGCATTATGCAGTCTATTTCTGGGGGTTTTTGTTACCCATTTCTGTTTATTTAGCATATCCTTTAGAGTTCTGTTTGATCTTTCTATAACTGCTTGACCTGTAGGATTATGTGGTATGCCTGTAATATGTTTTATATTGTAATAAGCAAAAAACTGTTTCATTTTAACAGAGACATATGATGGAGCATTATCAGTTTTGATTTGTGCAGGTATACCCATGATGGCCATAACTTCTAGCAAATGAGTGATTACAGAATCAGCTTTTTCAGAACTCAAAGCAGTTGCCCATTGAAATCCTGAATAAGTATCGATAGTGTGGTGTACATATTTCAGTTTTCCAAATTCTGCAAAGTGAAACACGTCCATCTGCCAGATTTCATTTCTCTGAGTACCCTTTGGGTTACATCCTGCTGGTAATGGCGTCTGATTATAGAAGGAACAAGTAGGACATTTCTTTACTATTTCTTTGGCTTGTTGCCAGGTTATGGAAAAATCCTTTTTTAAACCTTTACTATTAACGTGATGTTTTTTATGAAATTCTGAGGCCTCCAGCACATTTCCTATCAATAATTTATCAATCTCATCATTGCCTTGTGCTAGAGGGCCTGGCAGACCAGTATGGGATCGAATGTGAGTTATATATAAAGGATGATTCCTTTTCCTGATTGTATCTTGTAATTGAATAAATAATGAAGTTAATTCTGAAGTATCAGGGATAAATTCTGCAGTCTCAATATGTAACACCACTCTTTCAGCATACTGAGAGTCAGTTACTATGTTGAGGGGTTCTGAAAAATCTATTAATACCAACAGAATAGCATACAATTCTGATTTTTGAACTGAATTATATGGACTTTCAACCACTTTACTTAAATTTTCTGATTTGTAACCTGCCTTTCCTTGTTTGTTGGCATCTGTATAAAATGTACGAACTCCAGATATGGGTTTTTGCCGTACAATTCGAGGCAAAATCCAATCAGCTCTCTTTATAAGATCAATTCTATTGCTTTTGGGATATTTGCTGTTAATTTCTCCCAAAAAATTACTGCAAGCTCTTTGCCATGGTTCACTTTCTATCCATAATTTTTCAATGTCCTCCTTAGTTAATGGTACGACAATTTCTGCTGGGTCTATGCCTGCTAATTGACGAAGTCTCAATTTTCCTTTGTAAATCAAGTCAGAGATTTTTTCCACATAAGTTTTTAATTTTTTATTTGGTTTATTTGGTAAAAATATCCATTCCAATATAATATCTTCCCTCTGCATTAATATTCCAGTAGGAGAACGCCTAGAAGGTAAAATAACCAAAATGCAATCCAGCTTTGGATCAATACGATCCACGTGTCCTTCATGCACTTTCTTTTCTACCAAGGCTAATTCTTTCTCAGCTTCAGGTGATAATTTTCTTGGACTATTTAAGTCCTTGTCACCTTCTAAAGTTTTAAACAAATTAGTCAGTTCATCATTTTTTACCCCAACAATAGTTCGTAAATGAGAAATATCTCCAAATAATCTTTGAAAGTCATTAAGAGTCTGTAGTCTATCTCTCCGAATTTGCACCTTTTGGGGTCTAATTTTTTGTAGCTCTATTTTATATCCTAAATAATTAATAGAATCTCCTCTTTGTATCTTTTCAGGAGCAATTTGTAATCCCCAGCAAGGCAAAATTTTCTTTACTTCTTCAAATATTATTTCTAAAGTATCTGTATTTGAGTTAGCTAGTAAAATATCGTCCATATAATGATAAATTATAGATTTAGGAAATTTTTTACGTATCACTTCCAATGGCTGTTGTACAAAGTATTGGCACAGAGTTGGGCTATTCAACATTCCCTGTGGGAGGACCCTCCATTGAAATCTTTTAACCGGTTGAGAATTATTATAAGTAGGCACTGTAAAAGCAAATCTTTCTCTGTCTTTTTCTTGTAAGGGTATTGAAAAGAAACAGTCTTTTAAATCAATAACTATGAGAGGCCATCCTTTTGGTAACAGAGTAGGCAACGGCATCCCTGATTGTAGAGAGCCCATTGGCTGGATTACTTTGTTAACCGCTCTAAGGTCTGTTACCATTCTCCATTTGCCAGATTTCTTTTTAACAACAAAGACAGGAGAATTCCAGGGGCTACTTGATTTTTCAATATGCTGAGCATTTAACTGTTCTTCTACTAGCTCTTCTAAAGCCTGGAGTTTCTCTGTTGTTAAAGGCCATTGTTGGACCCATACAGGCTTGTCTGTTAACCATTTTAAAGGTAGAGCTATTGGTGTCTTTGGAAGATCATCAGTTACTGTGCCCTGTTCTTGTATAATATGGATAGCTGGTGACCACTCATTAGAACAATATCTTCTAATATTTCTCTCAGTAACATGTGTTAGGTTATGATTTGTTTCTGAGATTGGAGGGATGTTAATCTGAGTATCCCATTGTTGTAACAAGTCTCGACCCCACAGGTTCATAGTTATGTTAGCTACATATGGTTTTAATTTTCCTCTCTGTCCTTCTGGACCTATACATTCGAGCCATCTTGCACTCTGTTTCACCTGAGATAATGTCCCAATTCCTAACAGTTGAACATTTACCTCCTGAAGAGGCCAAGTTGGATGCCAAAATTCTGGTGCAATTATGGTAACGTCCGCACCTGTGTCTACCAGACCAGACAACAAAACACCATTTATTTTTATCATTAATTTTGGTCTTTGTTCATTAATAGAAGTTTGCCAAAAAATTTTCTTTATGTTTTCTCCTGAATTTTCTATTCTCTCTGTTTCATCAACCTGACCAGCATGATTTATTCCAATAGGCATTTGGTTATTTAATCGCTCTCCAGAGCAGGCATTTCCTCTATAGCTGCAGGAAAGGTTTGAACTGGATTTGCACTGGGGGCCTGCGCGAGGCCCCTCTGGGAGTTTCCCGAAGACTGAGGCAAAGGATTACCCTGTCTGTCCTTTGTTGATCTACATTCGTTGGTCCAGTGTTTTCCCTTACCACATCTTCTGCATACTCCAGAAGGAAGGGGCATTCTGTTGCCCTTGTTCCTTGAATAAACATTGCTTCTAGGAATGACCTGTTTACAGTCCCTTTTAAAATGTCCTTGCTTTCCACACCCAAAACATCTAACATTCCTCAAACCTTTTGAAATTACTTCTCCTACCCACGTATCATCATGCTCATCAACCTCAACATTAATTGTTTCTCTAATCCAATCTTCCATAGGTGCAGATCTTGCCCTTAATGGCCTGATTATTCTTTTGCATGCTGCATTCGCATTCTCAAAGGCCAAAGATTCAATTATTGCCTTACCAGCTTCTGAATCCGAGACCGTTCTCTTTACCGCTGAAGCCAGTCTTTGTAAAAAATCTGTAAAAGACTCTTTTGGGCCTTGCCTCACCTTTGTAAATGACTCAGATTTTTTTCCTGGTTCCTCAACTCTGTCCCATGCATTCAAAGCTGCCGTTCGACATAAAATTAGGGTTTGGACATCATATAAACATTGTGTTTGTGCTGAAGCATATTGACCTTCTCCCATAAGCTGATCCTGGCAAACTTGTATTCCTTTATCCCTCCATTGTTTTTCTATATTTTTAGCCTCCTCCTTAAACCAAGTCAGAAATTGAAGTCTCTGGCTGGGTTCCAGAACACCTTGTGCAAGGTCCCGCCAGTCCTGTGGTATTATCCTATTATATGTTGACCAAGTGTTTAACATTTGCTTTACATATGGGGAATGCATGCCATAAGATACTATTGCCTCCTTAAACCTTTTTAAATCCAACATTTCAATTGGAGCCCAATTATTTTGTGTAGCCATCATTTGATCAGGCACCTGCTGTACAGTTACAGGATAAATTAAGGGTGACTGTGTGAAAACAGGCTTTCTTTCTACAACCTTATGATCCCAATTTGAAACAACTTCACTGTTAATTGGATAAGTTAAGGGTGTCTGTGTGAAAACAGGCTTTCTTTCTACAACCTTATGATCCCAATTTGAAACAACTTCACTGTTAATTGGATAAATTAAGGGTGTCTGTGTGAAAACAGGCTTTCTTTCTACAACCTTATGATCGCGACTTGAAACAACATCTTCTAAAGCTGTTATCCTGGCACTTAAATTGACTATCTTTTTAAATATTAAAATGTGGATTAGCATAGTGATAAGGTGCATAATTCCACCAATACTAATATTATATAGTTGTTCCATTGTCAGACTGCCTAATATTTCGAACAAAAACCAATTTTCTTCCAATGTACACATAAAGCCCATTTTTTTTTTTAAATGTGGAAAAAAATTGTCTTTTAAATAGTTTCCTTTATGACTTACCAAATCTGCGTAGAACAGTAGAAATCCCAGTGAATTAAATCTGCGTAGAACAGTAGAAATCCGAGGGGATATTCAAAACAGCCACCTAGTGTCCCAGGTGTAAATCCAAAGAGAAAGAGAGAGAGAGAGAGAGAGAGAGAGAGAGAGAGAGAGAGAGAGAACAAGAAAGCGTAGCTGGCTAAAGTTTAAATGCAGCCACGTTTTCCCTCTTGTGCCGAGTCAAGGCTTGGGTCTGGCTTCCTTAAACTTTGACCACTTGCGTTGGCTTTACAGGCAGGGCCCTGTTCGGCAGGGCAGGTCTGAGTTGTTTGTAGCACCGGCTTTAAGCAAGTTGCTCACAGACCTAGGCCCGGGCCAGAAGCTGCCGCTCGAACGAGGAAGCCGGCAGCTCGGACTAGGTAACCGGCAGCTCGAACTAGGAAGCCGGTCGCCCGGTCTGCCGCCCTTGCGGGAAAGCGGACCCGCCGCCAAGCCAAGTGGTTTTCAATGGATTCTTGTCACGTTGGGCGCCAGATATAGATGTAACCAACTGTTTTATTAAATAAGAAACACAGAAATAATGCAAAAGAGAAAGCCGAGAGGTCAGAGCTCAGAGCCAAAATCTCACCCTTCCGCCTGCGGTGTCCCAGCTTCCCGAATGAGAGCTCCTTTTCCTGTCTGTTAGTCTATTTAAAGAGACAGAACAAGCCACAGCTATCTCACCTCACCAGTTCCTCAGCTGGTCTTGTTTCCTCAGACTGGAAGCTTCTGTGTCCTCATCCCAATAGCTCTCAGCTGAACTGTGTTGCTCCAAAGCCTGAAAGCTTAACCAGCCAAATGCTTCTAGTTTCTGGTCCTCACGCCTTATATATCTTTTTGCTTTCTACCACCACTCCCTGGGATTAAAGGCTGGCTTTCTGGGATTAAAGGCGTGTGCCACCACCGCCACACTCTTGCTATGGCTCTAATAGCTCTGACCCCCGGACAACTTTATTTATTAACATACAATCAAAATCATATTTCAGTATAATTAGATTACCACCACACGCATGAAGTTCTTTGTTCATCCGCAGCACCAAATAAACAAAGTGAATCAAGAGACCAATGGTACTTTTTGTCAAATGAGGATATTTAAAAAGCCAAAACCACATTATTATTAAGCATAATTTCATCCTAAATGTTAACATGCCCCCAAACAGCACTCACTTCCTGCCAGCGTAAGTCTGGTATCAACATAGAGATGTCCTCACCAATCACCCAAGAATGTATACTGAAGCCAAAGTTTTGGGAATCACTCCTGCGTCCCTTATTTATTTTTTTCTCTCACATCTAGCATTTGATATGAAAGCAAAGTCTTTAGCTCTACCTTCTCCAGCGGTCTCCAAGGCAACCTCTTGTCACCTGCATCGCCAGCATCTTAGACCTCCATTCCTTCTAGCCTGATTGACAGCAGCAACTTCCTGACTTTGACTTCTGCTCCTGCATCTGTACTAATCCACAGTTCTTGCTTCTGCAGGACAATTTTAAAACACGGGTTGTTTTGTGGTGTAGCAAACCCTACTCCTCCTCCCATGCCTTTCGGGTGTCCTGGCGCTTGTCCGCCTTTCCAACGTGGTGCTGTTTTGTTCTTACCCTCCTTCTGCTCCTGAAACTTAACCCTTCCTGTGCTGTCCCCAGCCTACCTTCCATTCACTTCCCAGAGCAAAACGAGCCTCCATGGACCCAGGACCTCACCTCTACCGTCCATCTACCTAGAAGGTGGTTCACGTAAGCTCTTGCCTCACTCTCTTCATCCAGGCCTCTATGTTACCTGTTCAAAGGAACTTTCTCTCATTGCCTATCAAGAGTGTCCATTATTTCTCTATCCCAGTGATTCTGAGCTCCAGAGATCATTGGACACACCCCAGATGCTTAAAAATACAGATCCCAAACTTTATTCCACATCTAGGCACACAGAATCTTCTCAGGGGGCACCTAGCACACAGCATGCTCCAGGTATAGCCAACATTGAATACCAAAAAATAAATGATGAGATTAGAGCTGGGTCACCCAGCCTCTGAGCTTCCTTCACACCTCTTCACAGCGTTCTTCACTAGTGGTGTTGGATAGCATACTCTTTCATTCTTTAGAATTTGCCCTGTGTTTAGGAGCTCTCTATGTTAATGTGTTAAGACAGAGAACTGGTCCTTGCAAATTACAGCATTTTCAACTAATTGCCTAAGAAGGGCATTTCTTTTGCCCCAACAGAGAGTTTATGATCCCCAAGGAAAACAGGACAGTCCTTGCCAAGAAAGAAAACTTAGAACTTTATTTTGGAATTTTTAAAGTATGAATGCAGAAAATAAAAAACTACTTGCTGTCATAATGTATGGGGTATAACGAATTTTCTTCTTTTGGATGAGTCTAAATTAGGAATCTATATTCAGCATTGCAAGAGGGGGAAATTTCAAAGTCCAGCTTGTTAGTGTTCCACTGTTGGTGCCGTGGCCAAGAAGGAAGCAGAAACTGCTGTGTTCTCAGCCTGTGATAGTCCGTCAAGGACCGGCAAGACAGCTCAGCAGCAAAGATGCTTGTTACCAAGCCTGATGACCTGAGTTCAATCCCTGGAATCTGTGTGGTGGACAGAGAGAACCAACCATCCTGAAAGTCCTCTGACCTCCACATAATCACTGTAGTGTGCATGTACACATATTCATACAAAAGTAAATAAGTAAATAAATAACATGATTTTAAAAAAATTTAAGGACACCTAACCTTTGTTCTCAAAGCCTAGAATAAACCCACTGCTTCCAACTTCCTGATGCAAAAAACAAACAAACAAAAAACTGTAATTCACATTTTGTAGTGTGCTAAAACTGTAAGACAAAGATTATTTTCATTTAACTTTCAAAACTGAAGTCTTAACCTGCAGAAAGTCAAGCAGCCCAAATCCCGGTGTGGGGGAGGGCAGGAAGTTCCACCTCTAGCTGAGGAACTATTGGCAGTTGGATGCTGGGAGATGGAGAATCCACTTTCTTTCTTTCTTTTTTTTTTTTTTTTTTTTAAAGATTTATTTATTTATTATGTATACAGTGTTCTGTCTGCGTGCCAGATCTCATTATAGATGGTTGTGAGCCACCATGTGGTTGCTGGGAATTGAACTCAGAACCTCTGGAAGAACAGCCAGTGCTCTTAACCGCTGAGCCATCTCTCCAGCCCAAGAATCCACTTTCTTTAGAAATGTGGCTCCTCAGAGGTTGCCCATGCTTCGCAGATGGTCCCACATTCATACAGGCAGCCCAAAGTGCTGTGGGGAAAGAAAGAAAGAGAGAGAGAGAGAGAGAGAGAGAGAGAGAGAGAGAGAGAGAGAGAGAGAAAGGAAGGAAGGAAGGAAGGAAGGAAGGAAGGAAGGAAGGAAGGAAGGAAGGAAGAGGGAGGGAGGGAGGAAGGAAGGAAGGAAGGAAGGAAGGAAGGAAGGAAGGAAGGAAGGAAGGAAGGAAAGAAGAGGGAGGGAGGGAGGGAGGAAGGAAGGAAGGAAGGAAGGAAGGAAGGAAGGAAGGAAGGAAGGAAGGAAGGAAGGAAGGAAGGAAGAAAGGAAGAAAGGAAGAAAGGAAGAAAGGAAAAAAGAAAACGTGAAGTTAGGAGGAAAAAGTGGAGGGTAAAGGAGAGATTGAATGGGGACAGACAGGGATGAATGTGATTAAAATACATTACATGCATATATGAAATTCTCAATAAAAAAGTGGAGGTCTTAAAGCTGACATAGCTCCATCAACATAACCAGACTGACCAGGTTAGATACTCATTGTTGCTTAGTTAACAAGTTTGTGTTAGTAAAAACTTTTTACTACTACCCAGGGGTGATTTCTTAGGGTAAGAGAGGGCCTCTTCTTGTTAGAGGCTAAAAGAATACAGAATTGTCTAGTAAATGCCCAAGAAGGCAGATGGAATCTGTCAGTTATTTCTGAACAGTTTAAAATTTAAAATTGCTACTCGGGTCAAGATTCAGCAGTTATTTATTTTTGTTTTAATGTCAACCTCATTTCATACCAATAGTTCATCTTATTATGAATATTTCCCTTGCTATGGTTTCATAATGTATATGGGTATGATTGCAAAACATTTTCAACAAGAACAGAAAATAACGGATAATGTTTTCCATCTGTGACGTGGTCTATCCCCAAAAGAACCGTTGGCTCCGCAGACCAAGGCAGCGACTAACTCCGCGTGCACACGGCAGAAATGCGAATGTCTAATGAGTTCATCTGGACCTTTGCTTATACATCTTTGTAAAAGCTACCATATGCTCCCACACTGCCCATTATCACAATTAGTGCCTGGGAGTTGTCACCTCCAAAGCTTCACTCTGGAAAGTTTTTTTCCAAGCCTGTAATTATTTTAATTTATTTATAGAAAACGTACTGTCATCGGGGAAGTTGAAACTACTGCCTTAGCTAATGGCATCCTTCTAAATATCTAATTTCTCAGATTAAGCTAGGAGTTCTGAAGTCTCCATCTTTAATTAGTTTTAATGGAGCTGCTGCAAAGTGTTTTGTTTTCTAGACAAGTTCTTTAAAACCGAGAAAGGTGTCTAGTGATCGCAAAAGCAGACCACCCACTGCAGAAGAAAGGCGGGATGAGGGATATAGTGTACCAGGTTCCAGAGCTGAGAGCTACTCAGAGTGTGTGCATGGATCCCTTTGTCCCCACCCTTCTCTGTCCTTCCCAGAAAACTACTAGAGAACAGGACAGAACAGAGAAGCCCTGGAACTCCTTCTAGAAGGGTCTGTTCACCAGCTGGGTACAGGGTGTAGCTCAAAAGGGTTTTCATAGCTAAAGCCACTATTCTTCATAAAAATACTGACATGATTTGCTGTTTAGAAAACAAGGACTAGTGTTTGGGGTTTTTACACTCACCATCACTGTCCTAAGATGGACCTTCACCCCTCCCTGTCAGTGTGCCCAGGCTTATCTGCCAAAGATGCTGGTGATGTGAGATGTGAACACAGCACCTGGCTTGACAACCTATGCTCTGTCTAACACACACGGCAGTTCTTTAAAAAAAAAATTAATGTGTGTGTGTGTGTGTGTGTGTGTGTGTGTGTGTGTGTGTGTGTGTAGTGGGTAGCCATTCCAGCTTTGATCTGGAAGTTCCAACCCCCATTGAGGCTTCGGTAACTGTCACGCCTACAAGGTGGGGCCAAGAGAGGACCCTGAAGACCCAAGATCCAGATGTGCTGCCTCTCTTGGTGCCTGGACCCTGGACGCTGGAGGTAGACAGAGCAGAGTTCTCCAGAGAACACTGTCCGACTGCGCTACGTCTTTCCCAGACCCTGCAACCTACCTATCCCTTCACTTTAAGTTATGCCACTAAATAAACCTCCCTTTTAACTACGTGGAGTGACCAGTGTGTGTGTGTGTGTGTGCGTGTGCGTGTGCGTGTGCGTGTGTGTGTGTGTGTGTGTGTGTGTGCGCGCGTTTTGTGGGGGGGTATGTACACACAGAGGCAGAGGACAATGTCAGGTGTCTGCTCTGTCACTCTCAGCCTTATTCTCTTGAGTCAGGGTCCCCGACTGGACCTGGAGGCCAACCAGCTCCATCATCTTCCTGTCTCTTACTGATAGCCAGCCAGCTCCAGCATCTTCCTGTCTCTTACTGATAGCCAGCCAGCTCCAGTATCTTCCTGTCTCTTACTGATAGCCAGCCAGCCCCAGTATCTTCCTGTCTCTTACTGATAGCCAGCCAGCTCCAGCATCTTCCTGTCTCTTACTCGGAGACAACACTAATACTACACACACACACACCTGAGGTGTTCCTGGCTTTTCACTGAGTAATAGGATTAAAACTTCTGCCCTCATGCGTGGTGATTTGAATAAGAATGATCCAGTAGGCTTATATATTTGAACATTTAGTCGCCAGGGAGTGAAACTCTTTGATAGGATTAGAAGGATTAGGAGGTGTGGCCTTGTTGGAGGAAGTGTGTCACTGGGGGTGGGTTTTGAGGTTTCAAAAACTCATGCCAGGCCCGGTCTCTCTCTCTCTCTCTCTCTCTCTCTCTCTCTCTCTCTCTCTCTCTCTCTCTCTCTCTCTCTCTCTCTGTCTCTCTCTCTCTCTCTCTCTCTCTCTCTCTCTGTCTCTGTCTCTCTCTCTCCTCTCTCTCTCCCCCCCTCCCCCCCACCTGTGGATCAGCATATAGCTCTCCACTACTTCTTCAACACCATGTCTTCTATGTATGGAGCCATGCTTCCCACATGATGATAACGGACTCAACCTCTCTGAAACTATAGGCCAGCCCCGATTAAATGCTTTCTTTTATGAGAGTTGCCTTGGTCATGATGTCTCTCCTTAGTTTCTTTTCCTGATGCTATGATTAAATACTCTGACAACACCAACTGAAGAGAGAAAGACATTTTTTTTCAGTCCACAGTCGGAGGAAAACAGCAAATGCAAGCTTGCTTGAGGTCAGCTTGCTTTCCTCACTTCATACAGTCCAGGGTGCCCTGCCCGGGGAGTGGTACCTTCCTCAGTTAAGATGGGTCTTCCTGCATCCATTCACATAATCAAAACAATCCTGCACAGACACACCCAGAATCCCACCTTCCAAGTGATTCCAGACTGTCAAGGCGATGACGATGATCAGTACTAACCGTCCATATAATAGCAAGCATTCTCATCCACTCTCTCCATCCCTACTTTCTGAATGACCAAGTGTAAACAGCTAAGTTTCTTATTACAAATGTGGCCGGCGGCCCACAAAGTTCTGACAACTGCTGAAACACTGAACACAGGCACACACAGATATTTGCCTAGGGAGCAGTCATGTAGCTCTTACCAAATACTTACATACTCGAACATGAAGAATCGCCACATTGAAATCCTTTAAAATATAAAATCTGAGATTCTGCACGTAGCTCTAATATGTGGGATGAGCATTAATCCATGCCTACTTGTATCATTTCTTAGAGTAAAGTAATACACCACCACTGTAACTGGTTCAAAAACAAACTGGGGGGGGGGGCGTGTTTGTGATAAGCTTTACACAGTGTACACGACCACATTAAATTGATGCAAAATTAATTGTTAATGCTACACATGCTAGACTCCCCAACAAGTTCTTCCTTCCTCCCTCCCTCCCTCCCTCCATCCCTCTCTTCCTCCCTCCCTCCCTCCCTCCCTCCCTCCCTCCTTCCTTCCTTCCCTAAGAGAAAAAGCAATTAGCTTTTTTTCCTGTGTAAAACCTACTCTCTGTGAGGCTCACATTCCTGAGCCGAGGTCGCTGAGACTGACTAGCTTCTGTGTTTGAATTCAGCACAGGAATCGCTCGGCTCAGCTGTGAGTTCATAGAGAAAGGGCCACCAGAAATCCGTAACTGAAGAGAAATTGACACACAGTTTACCCCTGAAAATGCCAAAGAGTCAGAAACTCAACTACAAAAGACTTGAATCATGTGGCCAGATGGAGTGGGGTGGTGATGAAATTCCTGAGTGGGGAAGTGATCAATTCGGGGGAAGGAAGTGGACCATGAAGAGACTCTAGCTAGTCCAAGCGTGGCAAACACGGCTCTGGCAGACCTTGCCCTTCTCCCCCATTTCCTCTGCCTTGCTAAAAACTGTTAGATTACATTCTTAAAATTAGCCCCCAAGATCTATTCCTTGTCCTCTGGGGCACATAAATCTTCTTTGTGCTGAGAACTTTGTCTTGGGGGTGTTTTGAGTCTACTCTGAGGTTCCCTACAGACTACTTATGTATATTGATAGATACATGCATAAATTAGTATAAAACCCCAGCTTAAAAAGCTTCAATAAGTTTACACTTTACCAGGCACCATTTTTTTTTTTTTGTAGAGACAAACACTGGAGACAGAGGGCCAGGGGCAAAGGGGAGGGGGACAAGGGAAAGGGGGAGGGACATTTGTCGGGGTGGGGGGAGGACTGCCTCTGGGTAGAGCAGAGACAGATGTGGTCCATAGACAAATGGTAGTTTATAAAGGGAAAAGGGTGTCCCACTTTCATGTCTGGTTCTCATAGAGGACAGAAGAGGGCATTGGGTCCTCTGGACTAGAGTTACAGAGGGTTGTGGGCTGTCACATGGATGCTGGAATCAGGAGCATGCCCTTTGGAAGAACAGCAAGTAAGTAAGCGCACTGGCACCCGGCATGAAAAGTGGTATGCATGCAGGCAAAAACCTATGCACATAAATATATGTAATTACATCTATTTTTTATGTAACATTGTGGGGGCATCAGACACCTGTTGCAGGGTGCACCTAGAAGTCAGAGGACAACCTGTGAGAGTCAGTTCACACTGCAGATCTCATCAGCCTGCAAATGAATCACTGCGTCCTCAGTGAGTAGTCGGAAAGTCTGCACCTAAGCTCTCAGTCCTAACACCCATGAGACGTTCAGAAATTGCTGAGTTGCTTTGTAAGTATCTTTAACCTGGAGTGATAGACAGTGAGTAGAAAGGGACTCACAGCTATTCATACTTAACCCAAAATGGACACTAATCTCTGATGCACATTTAAAGTCTGTTCTGCCATAATATGAAATACAATGGATTTTTTTGAAATGTGGTTGGTGCCTTCAGCATGGACTTTGGTTACAAAAACAGAAACAAATTCTCTAGCCATTTAACTGTAGACCCAGTCTGACGATTTTGGCATATTTATTTATTTATTTATATATACATGTACTCATTGGGGGCGGGGCGCAAGAGCATGTCAGGACTTGCAGAAGTCAGAGGACTGTCTGCTCTCTCCTTCCACCATTTGGATCCCGAGGACCAAACTCAGGTTGTCTAACTCAGCAACAATTTCGCGTACCCACTGAACCCTCTCACCAGCCCCGTGACTTTTGCACACCTCTCTAAAAGCTGCGTTTCTCTGATTAGATACCATGATAAGAGTCTATACTCACAGACACACAAGCATCACCTTCCTCTTCTTTAGTTTTGGTTTTTGCTCTCATCCCACAAACTGAGTCACCACCTAACTACTTCCTTGCATTGTCTGATCCACTATAACAGGACCAGGAACTGTTTTAAAATCTCTCTCAACAAACTCAACTCCCAGTACATTCAGCAAAAGAGGGTAAGATTTTAAGTTTTTAGATGAGTATACATCATACCAACATTATTATTGAAAAAAGAAACTCTTATGGAGACTATGAAAAAAATGTATATCCTATATATCCAAAGACTATAGAACAGGATCATCCTAGTGCTTGTGTGAAAACTTACCATTTTAGGCTTAGAAAATAAGAAAGCATCACCTGGGATATAATAACAAAATAAGAAGAAGATTACAGGAAGGAAATAAAGACAAAGGTAAAAATGAAAGAAACAGAAAGATCAAAAATCAAAGAATTTTTAGACTGAAATGAAACTTTAAATCAAAAGCTTGTTCTCCTTTAAAAAGCAGCCTACACTTGGGAGGCAGAGGCAGGTGGATCTTTGTGAGTTCGAGGCCAGCCTGGTCTACAGAGCAAGATCCAGGAAAGGCGCAAAGCTACACAGAGAAACCCTGTCTCGAAAAAACAAAAACAAAAACAAAAAAGCAGCCTACAGGAAAAAAACCTTTGGACGTCTGGTTAAGGAAAAAAAAAAGAACAAAAACAGATCAACATCAAAATGAAAGTCATAAAATGCAAACACTTACGGAACATATTAGAACACATTTTAATATCAAAATAGAATTATTAATTAAGAACGGTGGCACATGCCTTAAATCCAAGCACTTGGGATGCAGAGGTAGTGTGAGTTCAAGGCCAGCCTGGACTATATAGTGAGCTCTAGGAGAGCCAGGGCTAGCTACATAATGAGACCCTGTCTCAAAAACAAACAAACAAATAAACAAGAATTAAAATACAATTATTAATTTAAGAATAAGCGATATAAAGACTGTTAGGAAAAATCTTAATTATCAAATTGAAGAATTTTTCAAACAAACCTGCTATACTTTATATACTACAAATGAAACTGGTTCTTGAAATTTCTACTCCTTGAAAGCGTGAAACCCAAGTAATTTTCAGAAGAGATTCTGCAGTCCTCTAAGTAACAGATTTTCCTTATTTTGTAAAACATCCTGCAGGGGCCAGGAATGAGGCACGCATTTTAACGGGGCTTGTGTATTGTTATCCGAATTAAACAGTAAACACAACTGTAGGCGGGCTACTTTCCTCTGCAAGCAAAGTGTGCAAATGCTCCATAAACTGTCAGCCAAATCCACACCATGTCCTCACACGCATGGTTCTCTAGCACATTTCACAATTAGAAAACACAGTGATGCTAGGCGCAGAGATTTCAAGGAGAATCCACAAGCTCTTTACAATGCCTCACAGAGACAATTTGATAACATTTAATTCATTCATGTTTAGATGAGTGGAAAATCTGAGTCTAAGGATGTGGCTCATTGGCAGAGTTCTTGCTTGGCATACACAAAGCCCTGAGTTTGAGTGCCAGCACTACGTAAAATGGGTGTGGTCATGTACACCTGTAGTCCCAGCACTTGGGAGGAAGAGGCAGGAGGATCAGGAGTTCAATGTCATCCTCTACTCAGCCATACAAAGAATTAAGGGCAAACCTGGGACACATAAGACCCTGTTGTGTGCATTGGTGTGGGGGTGGGGCATAAATACTTTGTAGCAGTGTTCCTTAAAGGAATAAAACCATGAAGGAAGCCTAATGGTAAAACTGTTTCAAACAATAAAAATTAAAGATCATGTTGTCCTTCTTGAGTTTCATGCATAATTAATAATTTCACATTTAAAATAATCTCATCAGCAGAAGAATCCCACATACTAGAAATTATTTTATCTATTTGATAGATGAGAAAAGTGTGATCCAGAGAAGTTAATTAGTTTGCCCTAAAGCACACAAATATTAAGAGGTAGAGCAGAGACCTGACCCCAGATGTTTTTCCCTGAAAGTCCACAAGGATACCCAAGATGGCACTGTGGCTTCCAACCTGTGTGAGTCAGACTTCTTCCAGGGGAGCAGGACTCCAAGTTCCTCTGGGAAACTTCTTCGGGTATAGCCATCCTCCTAGTCTAATTGATTGTTATGCCAATCAATTAGATCTATAATTAACAGGATTGTATAGTCCTATCTCAGAAGAGCAAGCCTGGCTTGTTCTTTCCTTTCCTGCCTTGAAGGTGCCTTTAAGATCTCGTGTCTTCTTCTCTGCCCTGTGTGACAACCAGAATTCTAATTCCCCCAAAGAAACCTGTCTTCCCTGCCCTGAGTCCCGGTTTGCCTCTTGCTCCCTGGCCCATCTCCTCAGCACCCCTGCACGACAGGAAATGAGAAATTCACTTTATTGGAGACAAGGAATTTAACGAAAGTCCAGAGCAGAGCCGCCTCGCAGAGCGTTTTACTCCTGGCATCGAGAGCCTCCACTATGAGAACCCACCCATTGTGCTCCCCAACGCAAACAACAAACCCCAAATACTTTTGTCCCAAAGTGCAGTACAGCGATGTCCTGCATCCAACAGCAGGACCACAGAAGGTCTCGAATTTGGGGAGCCATGATTCAGTGGAGATCCTATGAGCCTCCACCTGCTGTAACACTCAAGGGCATGTCAGTCATGCCAACCCCCTCCAGCCATCATGCCTGCCGTATCTTTTTTCCTAATATTTTTATTATTTGGGAATTTCACATCACTTCCCAATCCTCCCAGGTCCACCCCACAACCCTTGGGATGACCCACAAAAGAAGAAAAAGAAAAACCAAACAAACAAACAAACAAAATTCCAATTTATGTTGCCCATATACTCACTGGAGCATGCTCAAACTCCCAGTGGCCAGTGCCTTCAAGAAAACTAATTCCTTCCCCACCCACACCCCTCCTAGAAGTCATCAACTGTAGAGAGTTACACTTCAGCATCCTTGTCACAACTGTTAAGAGTTCTCTTTTTGATTTTCTGTTTGGGCTGTGGATTCCATGGCCTCACCCGCAATGGGTACTTGGCTGGGTTTGTAGTGCCAGGCAGGATTTCCCTCCGACTGAACACTGAGTGCTCCGATGAATAGAGTTCCTGCTTCTGAGTAGCTCACATAAGGGTAAGTGTTAGAAACTGATCCCATTCTGAAAAGTGACCTTTTTCTCTGGTTTAAAAGCCAGAAGAATTGGCTAAAGCTAAAAGAAAAGTCCCAACGAGAGGCTTAACTGGAGGTCACTTCTGTTTTGTTACAATTGCATTTAATGCAGTAGGGTCTCAGCCCTGACACCAGCAAGAAAGACAGAGATTCTCACAGCTCCAACATGATAAGGGAAGCATGACGCATTTGGTCTCATTTGATTTTTTTAGACATTGTCAGAAAGACAAATTCTGCTTTAAAATGGCACAAGGATAGTAATTAATGGGGGAAAATTTTTATTGATACCTAAGAGCTCAGCATTAATAGCATAGTTATCTTTTCAAAATACCTATTTGTGTGTGTGTGTGTGTGTGTATTTCTGTGTGGATGTATGCACACTATGTATTTCTGTGTAAATGCAAGCTGCACGGGGATGCCTGAGTGGACCAGAAGAGGGTATCAGATCCCCTAAAGCTGGATTATAGGTGATTGTGAGCCAGCCACCTAAGGTGGGTGCTGGGAACTGCACTCAGGTTCTCTTCCAGAGTAGCAAGTACTGTTTGTTTGTTTGTTTGTTTGTTTGTTTGTTTTCAAGACAGGGTTTCTCTATGTAGTTTTGGTGCCTGTCCTGGATCTCATTCTGTAGACCAGGCTGGCCTCGAACTCACAGAGATCTGCTTGGCTCTTCCTCTTGAGTGCTGGGATTAAAGCTGTGTGCCCGTCCTGTAACAAGTACTCTTAACTCCTGAGCCATCTCTCTATCCCTTGGATATCTTGATTGCTAAATGAAAAGGTCTAGGTCACATCATCTAGAACAGCAGTTCTCAACCTGTGGGTCGTGAATCCTTTTGAGGGTCGCCTAAGACCATCAGAAATCACAGATATCTACACGATGATTCATAACAGTCACAAAATATTACAGTTATGGTTGGGGGTCACCACAACATGAGGGACGCAGCATTAGGAAGGTTGAGAACCACTAGTCTAAAACCAAGAGACCAGCTAAAGCCAGGTCAAGACACACGTTTGCCTACCCCACTGAGCTGTGAGCAGCTGCAGCTATTTTACAGCTGTGCTTTGAGGAGGAGCAGACACGGCCACAATTAACCCAAGTGCTGGCGCCGGGCAGCTTGGAGGAGTTGCTGTTCTGTGGTTCTGACCCTCAGCCCTGACTTTTTGCTACAAATACCACTGGTTCAGCAAATGGAGTCCCCAGGTCAGCAACTCCTTCCACAGACTTTAAATGGGCCAGGAAGGGTGAACTTAGGGGAATAGCAGCCAGGACTGGAGCCTGAATGCAGCCAAAGAAAATCAGCTCGCTGGTTTATCACTACTTTAAACATAGTACACTGCTGCCACCTTGAGGCTGAATTGACCATCTCTTTTTGGATAACTAACCCTAAATATCTTTAAGTCGGTTAAATATATTTCCCTAGACGCTTAGTCTCACTGTTCTGACAATCTGGAGACTTTATGAACATCCTACATCTACCCACATGAAAACGCAATGACTACTAAACTACTGATGCAGTGTGGCTGCCAACCATGGGAAAGGTGACAAGTGGTATGTGTAGTTCTGAGAACTGGTTATCAACCAAGGGATGACTAAAGAAATGTAACCAAGACCAGACAAGCTGATGGTATCACTCCATCCTGCTCTGGGAGTGAGCCACGCCTCTGTCCAGGTATCCTTGCTGTGTCCGCTACCCCGTTCTCTGAGCAGCCACCTTAATGATCAGATTGTATTACAGAGCTGTATCCGGGTTTCCCTTATCTGACTTGCTCATGGCCCCCAAAGCTTGGGAGAAGTGATGCTTGCCACCCAGATATGAATTCAAAGAGCAGCTATAGACCTCACCAAAACCCATGACTGAGAAGCTCATAAGCCCTAGTGGAGAAGCTACTTCTGTCTGTTGTCTTGCTGCGTAGTGATGCTGTGCCTGTCAAATTTCCTTCTAAAAATGTGTGATTATTCTCCTAGGCCAGTGCTGCTCTGGTCAGAGAAGCTCCGTTTGCAGTGGGCAGTGTCTACTGTAAAGACTCACAACTCATCACAATGCTGAGGGTGAGTGGCTGCAGAATGCTCAGCCCCAAACAGTCCTTCTATTTCAACCCCCTTCACGGCTCGGGGAGCGTCATGGGGGAGGGACAGGGAGAATATAGCAGGCAGAAGAAGGAGAGGGAGGCTGCCCATTGCACTCTAGAACTTTCCAAGGCTGTGATTACCCACACAACACACACACACACACACACACACACACACAGAGTTTGAAAATTCTTCATCGATGATAAACATCCAAACTGAGAAATATATGTTCCTTGGATTTTGTCAGATGTAAGTTATTCAACTGATGTTACTGCATATCTGATGACATGATGGTTCAAAATGATAAAAGCATATAGACACATGTACATGTATTACATGAGCCCATCAACATTCTGTCATAGACACATAGTGGTTGCTGGGGGCGGGAGGTATTTTCTTCAGTGGTGTAGCCCCTGGTAAAGTGCCCACATTCCTGTAAATAACCTCTGTCTTGTTGGTGTAAACATCCCTAGTTAAACCTATTAGATCAGTCATAAAAAAATAGTAGCTGGGAGACTGACTAGCTGGGGACAAAAAGAGAATTGGCAGGAGTGGGAGGAGACCATGAGAGAACAATGGGGTGACCATGACCACGGTGCACTATGTTCATGCACGAAAGCAGCTTTTTACAACGTAATTCCTTACTGGTTCTCTGGGAATTTTACATCCTGCACCCCAATCCCACTCATCTCCCAGTCCCTCCATATATGCCCCTCACCCCTGCAACATCCTCCCCAAAAGAAATCCCCCCAAAATTTAATTAAAAACAGAACAAAATAAACAACAAAGAAACCTCACTTCTCCACCTTTCCCATCTCTCCGACACCTCTTCATTCTTCCTAGTGGTGCATTCTGGACTTACCAAAATAGGATAGATAATGGAATTATTTTCTCTGAATCTGTCAAATACAAATGGGCTAGACCTTTTTTTAGGTATTTATTGCTTGTATATATGGTATATAGTTATTGTACTTTTGTATATAGTTTTTCTTATATTAGTTATAACCTTTTTCCTTTTTTCTTTTTATTAAAATAGAAAAGGGGAAATATGGTGATTTTTTTTGTACTGAAATGTGATTTTATTCGTATGTTAATAAATAAAAGTGCCTGGGGGTCAGAGTTAATAGCAAGCCATAGCATAAGTCTGGCAGTGGTAGCACATGCCCTTAATCCCAATCACATGACAGGCAGATCTTTGTGTGTTCAAGGATACAGCCAGCATGGAGACGACACACGCCTTTAATCTCAATACCAACCATAGAAGACCTGGAGTAGATGGGCAGTGACGAGGAGGTCATGTGGTTGGATTGACAACCAATGGGAAGGCAGAACAGAAACTCAATAAAAGGACAAACACACAGGAAGTAGGTCTCTTGCTGAGGGGAAAGACAGCAGCGGCAGTGAAGGATAAGGTTTTTAACCTCAGCTCTCAGCTACTGCTCTGACCTCTTGGCTTTTAACTCTGTATGTGGCTCTGTGTTTCTTATTTAACAAGATGGTTACATCTACAGTAGTGTGTCAAGAAGTGTACCCTTTTGTCCAATCAGCCCCACCCACAAATGTTCACTGCAGTGAGTCATTGGTCTGGTTCAAGGACTCTGGCTCACCGTGGTTCTGCTTCTTCCTCGGGATCGTTGGTACACTGGTCCATGAGGGTGGAGGGAGCAGAAGTGGGAAACAGGGTACAGATGGCTGTGGGTATGAAGGAGAAAGCCCTCTGGGAGATGATGTTAGTGAATCAGCTCAACTTCATTCCAGAGTATAAGGAATATATAGGATTGGGAGGCCTAGGGACAAACCCTAATTTGCATTAAGTGACACATTCTTACTGTAAGGCTTCATTATGTGGTGGCAGGGTCCTATAGCAAAGCTCCTAGTACAAGTCTTACTTACCATCTTTGCAGCAGGGGGAAACTGTGCCAATGGTCACCCTAGAGATAAATCAGACATCCAGGTTTAGAGACAGCTTTCAGATAAGGTCAGTCCTCCGGACCCAGAGACATTCTCCAGACAAGGGCAGGTAGAAAGCAGGAAGTTTAGGTGGGGAGGGAGTCCCCATGTTGCCGATCTTTGGAAAAAGCCTCCAGACCATGATAAACTGCAGCCCCTGACCATCAAGGCCTTCCAACAGCACACCATCATCACCGGACGGACCCTCATCTAAACTCCTCTCACACATCCTGCTGCTGCCCTGAGTCATGGAGCTCCTGCAGCTATCGTTCCACAGAACCAGTCCCTTCACACATTCCAGCAGGTCATACATGGGGTTGATATTAGGGTGGGTCAATCCGAGGCCAGGATGTGGGTCTGGGTGGTAGCTGAGCTGGTCAGTCTGGGCCACTGGACCACCCACTCAGGCAAGGGACAGAGACAGCTCTCCTAGGCCCATGCCATCTGGGCCAGCTCTGCCATGCCTGTGGTGAGGGGTGGGACCGTCTCCCCAAGTGCAGGGGCTCAGCTCTCCTGTGAGGGGCAGGGCCAGCTCTCCTGCTGCAGGGTCCTGTGAGGGATATGGCCAGCCATCCCAGGTCCAGGGAAGGATGGGTTCAGCCTACATGGCCTTCGAATTTCAACACAAATAGTTTCTATGACCCCCTGTGATAATATGAGCCATGAACATCAACACAGACTCCAGCTGAAGCAGGAACACGGACCCAGACATGGCCCTTGGCATCAGCTCAGGCTCAGACACCACCATGGACCCTATGGCAGCACAGGCCACCCAGATCCATACGGCTCTAGCAGCAGCCTGGCCCCTTAACACAAACATGGTCACAGGTGCTGACCAGCCCCTGATCATCCTCACAGCCCTAGTGGCAACAGGAGCCATGGATATCAACTCGGACCCTAGCTGCTATAGGACCATGGACCCAGACATGACCCTCAACTCAGGCCTGGATGTCACCATGGCCCCAGGTGGCAGCACAGGTCACTCAGATTGGCATGGCTCTGGTGGCGGGATGGCCTTTGGATACCAACATGGCAGTAGGTGGTGGCCTCCTCTGGAATTGGCATGGCCTTCAATGGTATCAGGAGTCATGGACATCAACCCAGATCCTGAGTGCAGTAGGGCCATAAACCCAGACATGGCCCTGCTACAGCCCAGGCCTGGATGTCACCATGGCACCTTGTGGCAGTGCAGTCCACTCGGATCTGTATGTCCTTGACTGCAGCATGACCCTCAGATCCCCACCCAGCCTCAAGTGATGGCCCAGACCCCGGATATTTGCACGGCCTTCTGTGGTAACAGGAGCCATGGACATCAACACAGACCCTGGCTGTGGTAGGGCCATGGACCCATATATGGTCACATAATGCAGCCCAGGCCCAGATGTCACCATGGCCCCGGATGGCAGCACAGGCCACTCAGATAAGCATGGCCCCAATAGCAACACGGCTCTCAGACACCAACATGGACTCATGTGGCTGACCAAACCCTGGGCATCTGCATAGCCTTCAGTGGTTACTGAAGCCATGGGCATCAATACAGACCCTCGATGCAGTTGGCCCGTGAACACAGACATGGCCCTTGGCAACAGCTCAGACCCGGATCTCATCATGGCCACAGTGGCAGCACAGGCTACTCAGATCAGCATGGCCCTGGTGGTGGCATGGCCCTCAGACACCAACATGGCCCTGGTGGTGGCCCAGACCCCAGGCATCTTTGTGGTGACAACATAGGTCGTGGATGTCCACACAGACACCAGCTTTGATAGGACTACAGACCCAGACATGGCCCTCGGCATCAGCCTGGGCCGAGATGTCACCCTGGCCTCAGGTAGCAAACAGGCCACCCACATCACCCTTTGCTTCTTCGGTTCTTCCCACAGCACAGGAACTGTCTACTTCTCTCTCTCTCCCATTTCCCCACCGCATATTTGCTCATCTTAATGGCACCTACACACCCGGTGCCTTTGGATACCCTTAGTCAGCTCAGACTGTGAGGACCCAGGCTGGCCTGTGGTGTCTTTCACCCAGCCCCTATGAAAACATCTTAACGAAACCATTATTATGTATAATGTGCCAATAGAGAGCTTTTTAAACCTTTTATAATTTTAAACTTTGCCTTTAAATTAGTGGTTCCTTTTATGATAACTCTTGTACATAGAATACGATGGGGCTCAAAGCTGTTTTTTTTTTCTGGAATATGGATATCTATGTAGTTATTCCAATTTTTTTCAATAGATTATACTTTCCCCACTGATTTGCCTCAGCATTTCATCCAAACCCACTTGCCAATGTATTACTTCCAGACACCCAGCCCCTCCCCCATTTTAAAGAGCTGCGTGCACCCTTCCACATTATCACCGTCTTAAACTCTGCAGCTCTGTAGAGAGTTTAAACTGTTTTTTTGTTTTTTGTTTTTTTTTGTTTTTTTTTTTTGTAGTCTGATTGTTCTTTATTTTATATCTAGGATCCACTTATGAGCAAGTACATACCATGTTTGTCTTTCTGGGTTTGGGTTACTTCACTCAGGATGATTTTTTCTAGTTCCATCCATTTGCCTGCAAATTTCATGCTTTCCTTGTTTTTCTCTGCTGAGTAGTACTCCATTGTGTATATGTACCACATTTTTTTCATCCATTCTTCAGTTAATGGGCATCTAGGTTGTTTCCAGGTTCTGGCTATTACAAATAGTGCTGCTATGAACATAGTTGAGCGTGCATCTTTATGGTATGAATCAGCATTCCTTGGGTATATGCCCAAGAGTTGTATGGCTGGGTCTTGAGGTAGTTTGATTCCTAATTTTCTGAGAAACCGCCATACTGATTTCCACAGTGGTTGTACAAGCTTACATTCCCAACAACAGTGGAGGAGTGTTCCCTTTGCTCCATATTCTCTCAACTTTGACTGTCATTGGTGTTTTTGATTGTAGCCATTCTGACAGGTGTAAGGTGGTATCTCAGAGTCATTTTGATTTGCATTTCTCTGATGATTAAGGATGTTGAGCATTTCTTTAAATGTCAGCCATATGTGATTCTTGTTTTGTGAATTCTCTGTTTAGCTCTTTAGCCCATTTTTTAATTGGATTGTTTAGTATTTTGATGTCTAGTTTCTTGAGTTCTTTATATACTGTGGAGATCAATCCTCTGTCAGATGTGGGGTTGGTGAAGGTCTTTTCCCATTCTGTTGGCTGTCTTTTTGTCTTATTGACTGTGTCTTTCGCCCTGCAAAAGCTTCTCAGTTTCGAGAGGTCCCATTTATTAATTGTTGTGCTCAGGGTCTGTGCTGTTGGTGTTATATTTAGGAAATGGTCTCCAGTGCTAGTCATTAATACTAGTCATTCCACTTTTTCTGTTTCCCAACTGTTTTTCTACTTCCGTTTTCTTTTTATATGTAATTTAAACTTTTTCTTGTTTTTTTCATCATGAGTATTTGTGAAGGTGGATGGGTGTGTGTGCATGAGTGTAGGTGCCTGCTAAGGCCAGAAGAGGGCGTCAGATTCTGCCGAGCTGGAGCTACAAGCAGTTGTGACCTGCCCCACCTGGGCACTATTAACAGAACTCAGGTCTTCTGCAAGAGCAGTACATACCCTTAACCACAGACCCATTTCTTTAAGCCCCTCCATATATATTTTAGACTGAGTTTGTGAGTTTCCACAAGAATCCCATGAGGCATTTGGGCTGCAGTTTCATTGAATTTAAAGTAGCAGAGGAAAACCTGATACCATAACTTTGAGTATCACAACCTACAGGCACAGTTGTTTGTCTGTCTGTCTTTCTTCCACTTAGCTGTTTCTCTCCTTCCCTTTTGTGTAAACTTAGTAGTCTAAAGTATATAATCTTGAACGTGTTTTCTTTGGTCTTATAATGTTTTGTGGTTAATTACAATGCTAAATGGTAGAATACTTTTAAATTCGGTTTTAATTGATCTTCACTAATTATGAGTGGACAGACAGACATGACTTACAAACAGCCTACGGCATTGCTGGATCCACCTGTCAACCCTAGCTTTTCATGGATTCTTCTGTGGCTCAGCCTTCCTTTTCCTTCTTAATAGTCAGTGTCCACATCCCGTTTCCATTGCACAGATGGGGTTTCTAACACAGAGCTGACTTCTCTGGCAGTCTCCACCAGGCCTGGCCATTCACTGTTGACACCCCATGGTTTTACAGCGCCGCTGCTTCTTATTAGTGGAAACTCCATTCTCGTCCTGATAGTTGGATTTTTTTATGTTAGTTGTATATGTTCTGTATTTGGTGGACTGCACTAACTGATGCCTGTGTATTACACAACATTCCCAGGGGCCAACCAGTAGGCTGTGATTGACACCTTATCACTTTTTTAGCTGGTTTGATTGAAATTGCTGTTACTTTGCCTCAGATACTGCACCTACATTTTTGTGGGGTGTTAATCTGTCTGCACTGTACTTTCTTGCAGTTTATGTTTTCAGTGTCAGGGTGGTGCTGGCCTCATGGGATGAACTGAGAGGTTTTTCTCTTCCTCTTGGACTCCAAACTATCTGTGGATAACTGGTATTATTTTCCCCTCAAAACTGTATTAAAATAGTACTTTTGGCAATGTTCCAGTTTCTTTAATAAACAGCTGGGCTACTCAACTGTTTATTAATATCTAGCTACCTATTTCTCCTTGAGCAAACTTTAGCAGTTTGTATTTTTGAGAATTATTGTCAGACAGGGTGCAGCTCACTGGTAGCGTGCGGGCTTAGCAAGCACGAAGCCCTCCATTCTATCCCGAGCACTGGGAAAGAGTCCATTCGATCTAAGTCACGGTTCTAGGAGTATTCACTCACTCGTCATTTTTTAACAACTGTAGTGAGGCCCCTTCCACACCCATTGCTCTTATTTGTAATCATGTCTTTCTGTCCATCCCCTTAAAGTAAGTTTTAAAGTAAATATCAGACTTCAGATATGAGGAATTTTTCTTTTCTCTTCATAACTCAACAGATACAATACTCCGGTTATTCTTGTCTTGAGCTTAATGGATTCTGAAATCACTTTAGATTTTTTTTAAAGACTTTCTTTGAGTAAATATTCTAAGACAATTAACCACTGCAGAATATGCTGGAATTTACTGCACCGACTGTCCAGAGTTCTCAAAGGTTTTCTAAATAACACTTTTTCAGATATTCACAGCCAGCCACCACTATAATGCCCTTTATACTGTGACCTGAGAGGTAAGGTGATGGCCCTGGTTTGTCTTGTTGTCAACTTGGCACCATCTGGAGTCATCTGGGAAGAGGAAACCTCAGCTGAGAAATCATGTCCATCATATTGGCCTATAAGCAAGTCTGTGGGGCATTTTCTTGAGATGGCTGATGTGGGAGTGCCCAGTCAACTCTGAGTGATGCCAGCCCTGGAAAGATGGTCCTGGGTTGTATAAAAACATAGGCTGAGTAAGCCATGGGGGGGGGGAGGTCAGTAAGCAGCCCTCCTCCATGGTCTCTGTGCCAGTCCCTGCCCCCAGGTTCCTGCCTTGAGTTCCCGTCCTGACTTCCCTGGATGATGGACTATAACCTATAAGCCAAATAACCCCTCTTCTCCCTGAGCTGCTTTTGATAATGATGTTTTTCACAGAAGTAGAAAGCTAACTAGGCCAGTGACTCTTCTGTCTGTCTCTCTGTCTTTGTCTTGTCTGTCTTTGTCTGCCTCTCTCTCTCTCTCTCTCTCTCTCTCTCTCTCTCTCTCTCTCTCTCTCTCTCTCCCTCCCTCCCTCCCTCCCTCCCTCTCTCTGTCTCTGTCTCTGTCTCTCTGTCACACACACACACACACACACACACACACACACACACACACACACACACACACGCGTTTTTTTCTTTCAGAGAAGGGCCTTCAGGTGGATGAGCATTTTAAGCCTAAGTTTCTTGCTTGCTGTTTGTTGAAGTACACATTTTTTGCTCCAAACTGTGAGCATTTGCTGGCCGTATGAGACCCAAGTGCTAACTTAGTTGTACTTACAGTATTCAGAATTGTCATGTGGACATGCTTGGCTGTTTTCATATGTGCTGTCAATAAAATATAGATTCCTTATTATCCATTTCTATGCAGAAGAGAAGCTGATGTTTCTGGCATTTGCTGATTTAAAGCAACTCATTATTTCTCTGGTACTAGTGGACAACAACTAGTACCCATTTTCTCTTCACGTAGATAATTGAAAGAGTATATTCTTTTATCTGAAAAGAAAAAGCTTCAGAATTGCAGAATTTCCTCAGCACTTGTGCACTCTGTGGGGGTGAGGGAGCGGGGTGTCGTGAGCACAGATGTGACCAAACTGAGGAGAAGTGAAACTCTTGTCACCAGGTGGCAACACAACAGGTCACCTCGCCCTGCCTGCTGCCCCACACATTATCCTCCATTATGACTCCAGCTGGGATCAGTCTCAGTCAGTTACTGAGAAACACAACCCCTCTGCCCAGACAATCTTCAAGAGGCAGGACAGGGACTGTCCAGGAAGGGCCACCAAGACTGCGTCCCTTGTCAACCACTCCAACCCAGCGAAGACAAGCGATTCTAAGCAGATCCAATATGGGAAGAGGGGGAGCAGGAGGAAGCTGGTCACACATCCTGCCTTTTGTTCTTCATATTTATTATTTGTAACTTTGGGTATATGCATAAGCATATGAGTGCAGGTGTCCACATTAGCTGGAGACATTGAGTCTCCCTGGAGCTGGAGTTCTTAACCATGAGCCACCCCTCTGGACCCAATGCTTCTTTCTCTTTAGCCTCAGTAGTATTTTCTTCTTGGGCTAAATGCAGATGCTAAATGACTAGCATTAAAAGAGTGCTGGTCATTCATCTCACAGACATTTCCCAGGTTTCTGAGTGGTGGCAGACCTGTAAAGAAAACACCCAAGGTAGAGTGTTAGAAGACATTAACTATCTTAGTGGAATGCAACAGCAGTTACCATAGAGCCAGCAACACAGTGCGGCCCCTGTCTCCCGAAGGGAAGTGTGTGGACTTGGGAATCGGTATCTCGCACTGTACCAACTGGAGAAAGAGCAGGGCATCGTCAGTAGGGTATACGAGCAAAGTGGGGAGAAGAGAAACTCGTTCTTATAATCACAGCAATGCATTTCAGCCCAGAGAGCAGATCAGAGAATAGGAAGTACCTGCCATCCCACAGATTATCCTCTGTAGTCATCATTTTGTTCTCTTTTCCAAAATCAGCTGGAGTCAGCCTCAACATTATTAACAAAACAGATCTGGGATGATAAGCTATATACTGAGCTACTTCAACAGAATGTATTACATCCAAAGGCTCACTCTAGGCATTGTTTTAGGAAGGAGAAAATAAAAGCCAGCTGACATCCCAGAGGATGCTTCCTATGAAGCAGCCCACGGATGATTATTGTGTAGTGACAAGTCTTCCCTCAACAAACACTCAAGCCTTCCAGGCCTCTGGTGTGTGGGGTGAGGCTGGAAGATTCTTTTATATGGCATCATTACATTTATTTCATAGAGAACTTTTTTTTCTTTTCCTAAAGAAAACAGAGGAAAAAATAAAAGAATTCTGCTTTGAACACCAAAATCCACCCCAAGGCACATTTTCCTCAACTTCAGTGCACTATTTGTCCTCCCTCGAGAAACTACTGAGCCAGACACCACATGTCACCGGCAGGTAGACTGGCTTGGGACAGATGCAAAATGCAATATCTCAGACAGAGAACTGTAGTAGAAAGCATGGGGTTATACTTTCAGGCAAAGCAGGTGACTACACTTGGTGCTGGAATGCCAGATGTCCAGAGGCATCCCAAATGGATTCAGAGAGTACAGTTCATTCCTCCCCAGTAATGTTGGTTTAACAGAGTGCAGGTTGCATACAGCTTCAGGGGGAAGCCAATGAGACTGTCAAATCACTCAGAAAACCCCTGCCTTCCAGGACATGAGTAGGAATATCAACGAGGCCCCATCTTAAAAGATCCAGAAATGAGTGAGATGATATAATGACCAAGTCTTCCTCCTCCACAGCCAGGACTGGAAGCCAGGTGTTAACTGCGATGGAAATCACAAAAGAAATATTAATGGGAAAAACACACAGCTAGTCAATAAAAACCTCAAGCCAAAGGAATGTTGAGCCAAGAATCAATTGCTCTGATGAAGCTAGTGAGAGGGTGGTGGTGTTTAAAATCATTTATTAAAGAAATAGACCTTTGGAATAAAATTAGATAAGCCTAGGAGGCTCTTAGTAGGCATACATAAGTTTCAATAACTGTTACCAGTTACCAGTGGAGGTAACAACCAGTGGTCACACCCACCACACAACACTGCAGTACCAACCTGGGCCCTCCCTCCAGATTTATTGGCACTGTAAGTTTTCACTTTACACCATCTTCTTTCTCTCTACCTTTCTTTTTCAACAGAATCTAGTGGGCTGTTCTGTTTTTTTGTTTTGTTTTTTGTTTTCACATGGTGATCTTTTTATCAGGGTTTTCTTTCTCTGAACCAGATAATGAACTACATCGTACAAACACACGCCCACGTCAGCAAACACAGTACTTTCTTTCCTCGTTTCTGTCTCCGACCAATCCTGGCTATGTCTCCATAGCCATCTTGTTTGATGTTTGTTATTCGGATACCGGGCTCCAAACGGCCCTCCCTGGACAGGCACACCTGCATCTTTCATCAGCACTGATGGAAATGACGTGTGAGCCATCTCCCGTGGTGGGACTCAAAAAGTCAAGGAGGGGACAGACAGGCTGTTATGAATTTTTCAGATTGCTGACCCAGAAATAGAGTTCATTTCAAATGATGGTCACAATATTTCTGAAACAGAATTATGACAACTTAAAAAAGAAGCAATGGCTCACTTCACAACCTGGTGGTGGCATACTTAAAGGGAAACACATTATTGAGGCCCTTGCCAAAATTTTCCTAATAAGAACATGAATAAAAGCTAACACAGTACGTAATTCCTTTCCTGGTAAATAGAAAGTATTATCTATAATCATTTCAGTACTCTTTTTAAATAATCTTTGCAAGTTTTCTGCCCAATTGATGACTTAATTTATCTACTTACAAATATGTTTATTATATTTCTTTCTTTCTTTATGTAGTGTGTTGCATAGTGCATGCCATGGCACACATGTGGAGACCAGAAAACTACTTCCAGGAGTCAGTTCTCTCTATCCACTGTGTGGGTCTAAGAAAACTGAACTCAGCTTATCAGGCTCTGTCCAGGAATTGGACTCATTGGGCTCTGTGGCAAGTGCCTTGATCTATCTCACAGGTCCCACATATAAGTATTTTTAAAACACCTCCATCCTGTTTTCTTGTAATGTATAATGTGATAACAGGATTAGTTTCTGGTGAGCTTGAGAAATGCTCAAAAGCACCTTGTGTTCCCTCAGGGGGAAAAAAAAACCTCCGTTATTTCCTTATTTAAATTCTACTTCCAATAAAGTCATTCTCATGATGGTGTCTGAGAATAAGGCCTTTTATGCAGCTCATTTCCTGGGCAGAGCATCAACCTTCACATGTGTTTTTCTCACTCTGCTCTTGTTGCTAGAAGAAAAAGTAAATTTCAAAAGGTACCCATCAACAATAGCTATTTGCTTTCATTTGGCTTTGTGATCCTCAACTAGCTAAAGAAAGAAACCTTCAAGTCATGGGGATTAGCGTGAAGAAGAGTGTGTGTGTCAGACCCAAGCTCATGGAAACATCTTCTGTCCTGCATGTACTTTACCATACTTATCCTGTTTTCCCCATGAGGTAAGCAATTGGGTCTATCTTTGATATGGAGTCAGATGATGTAGTGGTCACTTTTAATTGTCAACTTGACACAGTCGGAGAATCACAGTCGAGGGAAGGGAGCCTCAATGAGGGACTGTCTAGAGCATGTCAGCCTGTGAGAGATTGTCTTGATTACATTAATTGATGTGGGAAAGTTTACCCACTGTGGGTGGTACCATTCCCTAGGCAGGTGATCCTGACCTGTGTACATGTAGAGAGGGGAACTGAGCACAAGTAAGCAACCATGCGTTCATTTCTCTCCGCTCTTGACTGTGGGTGTGAACAGCTGCTTCACGCTCCTACCCTGAATCTCCCCAGTGATAGACTGTCCCTTGGGATTTTAAGCCAGATAAATGCTCTCCCCTAAGTTTCTTGTTATGAGTGTGTTTTATCACAGCAACAGAAATGACAGTAAGTCTAGTGTAGAGTATGTTTGTACCTACACATAGAGAAGGGCTGACATGGAAGACCTGAATTTCCACTTAAGGGACAGAGATAGCTTGTGGTTTGGATCTAAACAACACAACTATGACTTTAATTGCAGGCCACATATTATATTTCCATGGCAAGTTCTCAAATATTTATTGAGTAGGTAAATTCTTGAATAAATTTCAGACAAAGTTGTATAGTATCAACATATAGACCACAAGTATATCTACAATAGGCAAAACAATGGTCCCTCCAAAATGTGTATATCTTCATTCCTGGAACCTATAGTGTGTGTTGCACTGTCTAGGGAAATCAAAGTTACAGGTAAAATCAGGTTAATAATCAACTGACCTCCTCTAAGCAAATACCCTGGAGTGCTGGTCAGTTTATCTGTCAACTTGACACAAGCTAGAATCACCTGAGGAACTATCTACAGCAGTTTGGCTGTGGTCATGTCTATAGAGGGTTGTCTCAACTGTTGGCCGAGATAGGAAGAATCACCCTGACTATGTGTGGCACCAATCCATGGGCTGATAAAAGCCCTAACCTCTGTAAGAGGGAATAAAACTTGCTGAGCATGAGCAGCAAGCAAGAAGAATTTGTGGGTTTATTCTCTCTTGCTCTTGACTATGGATGATGTTGTGGTTTCAACAGGGATGTCCCCCATAGGTTCATATATTTGAATGTTTAGTCATTAGGGAATGGCACTATTTGACAGGGATTGGGAGGTGTGGTCTTAATGGAGTCGATGCGGCCTTGTTGGAGGAAGTGTGTCACCAGGGGCGGGCTTTGGTCTTTCAAAAGCCCAAGTCAGTTTCAGAGTCTATCTCTTCCTCTTGCCTGTGGATTCAGATGTAGAACTCTCAGCTCCTTCTCCAGCACCATGTCTGCTTGCACACCACTGTGATTCCCACCACACTGATATTGGACTAAGTGTCTGAACCTGTAAGCCAACCCCTAATTAAATGCTTTCCTTTCTAAGAGTGGCTGTGCTCATGGTGTCTCTTCACAGCAACAGAACACTGACTAAGGTAAAAGGGATGTTTTGAATTTCTGCTTTGGCTTCCCTGAAATAATTCAATAATAACCAGGAGTGGTGAATCAGGTAAACTCTTCTCTCTTGTGTTACTTTTTGTGAAGTTATTTGTCATGGGAAAGGAGTGGAATCTAGAACATGTGTTCCCACGTAATCACAAGATTCCTTAAAATAGAGAAGGGAGGTAGGAGATGTAGAATCAAGGAACCTGCCTTTGAGAAGAAAGGAATGGGCCAAAGGCTGGGAGAAAAGCTGCCTCTAGAGCTGGACAAGACGAGGTAAACTGTCCTATTACAGAGTGTCTGGAAGGAATGTGCGCTAGTCAAAATCTTGATGATTTTTCTCCCAGGGGGCTGATTTCTGCTTTCTAGAAATGTAAGACCACAAACTGCTGCTGCTTTAGGCTCTGACAGGGTGTTGGGTACAGCACTAATAAGATGATGTCTTAGTCAGGGTTTCTATGCTGTGGTAAAACACTATGGCCATACACAACTTGGAGAGCAAAGAATTTATTTCACTGACATGTCGACATCATAGTGCATCATGGAGGGAAGTCAGAGTGGGAACCTGGAGATAGGACCTGAAACAGAAGTCACAGAGGAATACTACTAATTGGCTCGTTCCTCATGGCTTGCTGAGAGTGCTTTCTTATAGCACCCAGGACCACCAGCCCAGGGGTAACACCATTGCAGTGAGCTGGGCCCTCCCATATCAATCAACCAAGTAAATGCACCACAGGCTTACCCACAGGCCAATCTAGTGGGGACATTATCTTAATTGAGGTGCCCTCTTCCCAAATGATTCTAGCTTGTGTCAAGTTGACACAAAACTAGCCTAGTTTTAGTACATGAAAGTAACAGTATCTAGAAATTCATCTGTAAGAAAAGAGTGTGGAAAATGATACCTGACCCAGGTTAGCTGAGCTAGGGTATGACTCAGTGGTAGAGTGCTGGGCTAACATCTGCAGTGCCTCAGGATTGATCCCCAGCTGGAGAAAACAAGCAACAAAATCCAAGCTATTAGGTGAAGTGCAAATTGACATCAGATTTCACCCAATTAGTACAAAAAAAAAAAAGGGAAGCAGATGATGACATATACCAAGATGCAGGTGCAGATAGAGAACACGTAACAGGACCAGGGGAAATGGACATGTTTGCCTGTTTTTCACTGCCTTATGAGGCAGGTTCTCTTTTAAGTTTCTTTGACTTTACAATCTACACAGCATAGCAGGGAGCAGGGATGGTGACAGAGACAGCAGGGACCCTCCATGGATGCTTCCTTTAAAGGGGGAGGGCCTGGCTACCACGTAAGTCAACCCTGAAACCCCAGTCACTCCATGAAGCTGCTACCATAACCACTAGCCATTTGGAAAAGTTTCAAAATACCTTCAAAGGAACACGTTGAGAAGCTGCCGGGCCGTTTTTGCTTGTATGCATGTTATTTCAGGGCTAACCACTTGGTATTGGATAACCATCTAGGGGAGTCACCCCTTGGGAAGGCAGACTCTCCACTTCTCAGCAGCCTTCCATTGCCAGTAGTTCTTTGCCTAGGATGGAGCCATGTACACAAAGTGTCTCCCTTCAACACTTGCCTGTCTGCTGGTGCTGTACTTATTTGGGTCTTGTTTAGGCAGCCATATTGCTGAGGTATCGTGAGTGACCCCTGTCGTTTCTAGGAGACACAATCTCATGGAAGATTTCCTGGTCCGTTGACCCCTACAATCCTCCACTCCCTCTTCCTCCATGTTCCCTGAGCCTCAGGGAAAGGAACTGTGTTGTAGACATATCAGTTGGGCCTGGGCATCCCATGACCGGTTGTTCTCTGCATTTTTACTGGCTGTAGTTTTCCCTAAGGAGCTCTGTCTACTGCAGAGAAGCTTCCTTGATGAGGAGTAAGAGCTAAAGTTCTCTAAGGGTAAGTATTTAGAATGAAGTTAGAAACTGTGCTGGTTTAGGAAAATGGCAATAGTTGGTTCTCCTCATTAGCCACCCTACCCCCTGGGTAGGCCTACCTAGTTGGCTGGGTTTCCAGTACCAGGCATGACTTCCCTCCCGATGAGTAAGCCTATCTTCATTACTTTTTTATTGATGTGCTAAGACACCATGGCCAAGGCAAATTAAAAAGGAAGCTTATTGGGCTTACCATTTCAGAGGATGTCAATGACCATCATAACTGGAAACATAGCAGCAGGCAGGCAGGGCGCTGGAGCAGCAGATGAGAGCTTACATGTTGAGACAACAGCTTGAGGCAGAGAGAGCTAACTGGGACTGGTGTGGGCTTTTGAAACCTCAAAGCTCAGTCCTAGTAATATACCTCCTCCAACAAGACTATACCTCCTAGTCCTTCCCAAATAGTTCCACCAACTGGAAACCAAGCATGGGGCCATTCTCATTCAAACTACCACAGAGCTATAAGTCCAGGTTGGTTACCACCAAAATATAAGTACTGCTATTGCCTCCTTAGGGACATCTTGTCATACTGGTCACTGTTGTGGTTCTTGGGCATCATAACTGGGTAAGACTATTGGTGGCTTTCCTCCCTTGGCAGCTTGCTTAGCCCTTTCCAGTGCTATGAAAGTAAGTCCTTAGTAAGGAGGCTTTCAGGTCAGATCCAGCTCAGATGCTCCAAGTCTTGTGTCCTAAGTGTGTGGTGTCTGCAGCATTGGAGACTTATGTTCAGCCTCTGAGAGGAAACAAAGGGTACAGAAATAGCTTATATTGTTTAGAGATTCTCTTGGACTCCCCTAGCCACCAATTCAAAAGGGAGTTTCTCATGCCTGGTACTGGGGTTTTGTTAGCTCTTGAAGGAAGAGTGTTAGCCCAAGTGATAGAACTTCATTAAAATATATAAATACAAATATATATGTTATATAAATATTGTTTGTGTTTATATATAATTCTATACGATTATATATGTGATTATGTATTTTATGTAATTTTAGGTAAATAAAAATAATATGATTCTTTATGGCTTTTTCAAACATCCTTGGTGTTATTTTTTCCACACCTTGCTCCCTCTCCTTCTACCTCATCTTTTAACTCCTTATACCCCAACTGAAGCCCCCCACGTTCCCCATTTCTCTCTTTGTATCACTGTATCCTGCTATTCCCCTCTCCGGCGCTCTTCCCTCCATGGTACCTGTTTATTTTCCTGTTCTGCTGCTGCTTCAGCAATGAACTTGTTCTCCTTTGCCCACAACCATGACGGCATTTATTGGAATTTGGTTTTATTTTTTGTTTTTTAAATCTTACCCATTCTGACAGGAGTAAGATGAAATCTCTAAGTAATTCATTTGCATTTTGTTGGTGGCTAAGGATGTTGAACATTTTTTAAAAGTTTCTCAGACATCTGAATTCATTTCTTGACAAAGGGTCCAGAAGAATAAGAGAAATATATATATATATATATATATATATATATATATATATATATATATTTATATATGTGTGTGTATATATATATATATATTTATATATATGTAGATGTAACCAACAGTCTTATTAAATAAGAAACACAGAACCAATGTAAAAGAGAAAGCCGAGAGGTCAGAGCTCAGAGCTAAAATCTCACCCTTCCTCCTTCGGTGTCCCAGCTTCCCGAAAGAGAGCTATATCCTGTCTGTCCGTCTTTTTATAGTATTTTGTTCTGCCTTCTCATTGGTTGTAAACCCAAACACGTGACTGCCTCATCACTGTCTGTATGTACAGCCCCCCAGGTCTTAAAGGCATATGTCTCCAATGCTGGCTGTATCCCTGAACACACAGAGATCTATGGGATTAAAGGCGTGTGCCACCACTGCCACACTCTTGCTATGGCTCTAATAGCTCTGACCCCCGGGTAACTTTATTTATTAACATACAATCAAAATCACATTTCAGTACAATTAGAATACCACCACATATATATGTATACATATATATATATATATATATATATATATATATATATATATATCCTCTTTTCCCGTTGGGAGTCCAAGCATTTTATCAGCATGTAACAGGGGAATATTCTATGAGATGTGCACTGCCTTCGTGAGCACACACAAGTAGATCAAAACATCTGCATGAATGACTAGGACCCAATGAACTCAGATGCCTCCTCATTTGTCCAGTCTTACTCCCCTGAGAGCCAGCCCTTCCTCGCGTGAGAAGCTCTCTGCTTTCTAGACCACGCGCAGGCCTCCTCACACTCACGTTAATTAGAATCTCAGTTAATTGCACTCTGCCCGAGCACCCCCTTGTCTTGGCATACACCTCTGCATCAGATCATTCTCATGAGCAGCTACTGCTGCTCCCCTTACCCTCTAAAAGGTGGACAGAGGCTTTAAAGGCAGATGGTCAGATGCAGCTTGAGAAGGGCTAGAAGAGTACACTTGGTACCACTCTGCCACAGGGCTGCAGGACTGTCACACCCATCACCAATGGTCATATGTGTAGAGCACAGATTAGGCAAGCAGGTCGGGATCCTTGGCAAGAATCAGAAAACGCCAACATGCTCCTCCTGTATGCCCAAGATTCCGATTTCTGCCCTGTGCTCATTATTTTTATAAAAATCTAGTGAGAGCTAAGCACCTGTCACAGGGCTGAGGAAGACAGCCACAACCATGTGCTTCCCACAAGACATCCAGGAGTTTCCCATAATCAGCAGACACAGAATCAATCAACATTATCAAGTTATTCTTCCAGTGAAAGTCCAGAAAGTCTCAAAGGCAATAGTCAGCACTTCAATTACAGCAAGCACACCAGAAGTCAGGGAGTGTAAGAAAGTTCTGGAACACCGAGTGACCTCAATGAAGAACTGGAGAGCTATGCTCTCAATGGTGAGATTGGGAAGGGGAAACATAGGAGGGTACCACAAAGACCACCCCACCCCCCAGCTCCTGAGGCTTACCTCCGTTCCCCAAGTCAGCCTTGGGAGATGATGCAGTCCGCCACACGTGTGCTAGCTTTGTCGGTTTCCAAAGCTTTAAAAATACAAAAATATTATTTTGGGGATTGTAAACAGCTCCTCTGAACCTAGTACTTTTCATTCTGAGGTTCATGGCTACGGTCAAGTGTTCTGAAGCAAGATCCTTGGACACCCCAGTTCTCACATCAGCCCCCACATCTGCCCCATTTTAACTTGGAGAGTGCTCCTTCAATCCAACCCCATGTGCTTGGTGAATTTTCTCACCGCTTCGAGGGTGGACCAAGCCACACAGGCAGTGCGCCACATCCTCCTGGCCCAAAGGCTGGGCTCACAGGTGTGCCTCTGAGTGGTGGCCTATCCCAGTAGACCGTCACTGGCCCTCAGAGACTAGAACTTCCTCAGTCATCTGCTGGCCTCGAAGAAACAGCTTTGAAGTCCTGGAAGATCTAATGAGCAGCTTGAACATAAAGCCAAGGCAGTGGGAGCGGAGGAGGACACAGGGAAAAGTCATCAAGCCCCTAATGACATCAAGTCTAGAGCCCCACTCTGCCGGATGCCAGGTTACCTGTGGACCTTTGCCGTTGAGTGAAAAAAATAAAGCCATCTTTGGCCAAGTCCTTTGAGCAGATGTTCTAACGCTTGTAAATTAACACAAGGAAAAGAAAAAAAGAAGAAGAAAGAAAGAAACAGCAGACGCGCTTAATCCGAAACCGTCTCCTCGATTCCAGGCCCCATCCCAGCCTCAGCAGGGTTTGGGCCCCAGGATCAAGACATGCATAGAGCAGGGTTTGAAGGACTCAAGTCGCTTTAAACCCCGACAGACATCACAGTGTGGTCAGAGAACGATCAGCCAAATTCCATTTTGTAGACACTCTCAGAAATCCGAATTCCGTTTATGGAATAATCAAGAAAAGGTAATACAAGAGTACTTAGAAACAACCCGCGGCGATCGTTGATCTCGGCATCAGAACTCACAAACGCTCGGGAAACTTAAACAGCTCAGACGGAGCCACGGCCTTTGCTCACTGGCAGGCTGGGAACAGCCATCAGGTGGCTGCTCCGTTTTGTAAAAATAAAATTAACCTGAAGGATTGCACGGAGGGAAGAAGCCTCAGAAATTGCCTATCTCTGGGTTTGAGTGGGACACTCTGTACTTTGTGAACAAAATTGCTATAATGTACACATCTGTATTCTAGAGAAGATTGTAACCAAAACTCCCAACAATTACCATCTTGTGAAAACAATGAAACTGAAGGTGTGAAATGTTTACAATGGAAAGTTGGCGCCATCTCGTGGTTATGCAGGGACATTGCTAACAACCTCACCGGGTTCTCGCAATCATTGCCTGCAATAGGTGCAGCTCCTTCAGGACCCCGGGAATTTTATCTGTTCCCTGGTGAATCGCTTGCCTCACTCTTTAGTGACCCAAATAACTGAGCAAGCATAGAAAGTTGCATGCCTCTGCCACACGGACCTGTTCCTAGGTATGCAACTCTGTTGCAGCCAACATCACGTGATGTCCAAGGATGGAACAAAGGTGAAATCACTGAGCGACAAGACATCGGTGTCTGCCCAGGAGGCGCTGAACTTGTGTGTGTCTGGGGCCTGGGGTTCCCTGCCAATGGTGGTACTTAGGGACAGCCGGGTTTGGGCTCTGAAAGCTGAATTACCTGAGCTACATCTGGTTTGCCGACTCCCAGACTCCTAAGGCTGCCAGGCTGACAAGCGTCCAGAGAGTGTGTTTACTGTTGCTGTCGCGAATCAGTGTGGGAGATTCAAACCTTCAGTCACCACCGAACTGCACTTCATAGGCTGAAATGGGGACATACTGCCTTCCTGGCCCCTTTCAGACCTCCCTCAGCCAGAGCCACAGGGACTGTTCACAGTCTATCCCTGCTGCTAACTCCCCAGAAGAGAAAATTTGCTTTTAATACGTGTGTGTGTGTGTGTGTGTGTGTGTGTATGAGGTGTCTGGTTCTGTGAGTCTGTGTGTCTGTGGGAAGGTGTTTGTGTCTCTCTGTGTGTATTTGTGTCTGTGTGTGCCTCTGTGTGTGTGTATATGTGTGTGTCTGTGTATGTATGTCTTTGCCTGTGTGTGTGTGTCTGTGTATGTTAGTCTGTATGTTTCTCTGTGTGTTTGTGTGTATTTGTGTCTGTGTGTGTGTTATATGTGTCTCTGTGTGTGTTTGTCTGTATGTGTTATGTGCGTATGTGAGTAAGGCCACACAGGTGTCACAAGTATGGAGATCAGGGAACAACTTTCCAGGGTCGGTTCTCCTCCATCGTGGGTTCTAGGGATGAACTCAGGTTGTTAGTTAAACAAACAGCTAAGCTCTTTGTCAGCCGTCTCCCTGCCCTAAGAGAAGTTTTGTTTATAGAGGGTGCATTAGTTCCTTTGCTTTCTACAACAAAATCCCGGAGACTGGATAATTTATAAAAACAGAATGTATTTCTTACAGTTCTGGAGGCTGGGAGTCCAGACCAAAATATTACCAGTAGGTTCCAGTATTTGGAAAAGCTAATCCTGGGGATGGATGACTATACGGTAAAAGAAGGGACAACTCCCACCACTGACCCCCCTTTTTAATGGCACCTACACCTATCTGCGAGAGTAGACCTTCTGCCTAGTCAGCCCCCGAAGCCCCACCTCTTAAAGCCATACAATTGTCCATTATGTTTCATCACCTGAATTTTTTTAATATATTTATTTTTCATGTACACATTGTTCTGCCTGCAGACCAGAAGAGGGCTCCAGGTCTCATTATGGATGGTTGTGAGTCACCATGTGGTTGCTGGGAATTGAACTCAGGACCTTTGGAAGAGCAGCCAGTGCTCTTAACTGCTGAGCCATCTCTCCAGCCCCCCATCACCTGAATTTTGAAGGGGAAACCTCCAGATGATACTGTAGGCAAAGGTCTTAGGTTGTGTCAGCCTTTGTCGGGGCAGTGGCTGTGCAGAAATTAAGTTCTCTGCAACAGACATTGGTTATGAACACCTGAACATGAGATGTGAAGGGACCAGAGGTCCTGCAGGCCCTGACTCAGCACTTTCTACTCTCACATTATACACGTTCCACCACTGCACGTGGGTCTTCAGGAGCCAAGCCCCCCACCCCCACCCCAGTTTAATGTAAAGGGGAAATCGGGGTCTCCCTTTGGGATTCTTAGTCTCATTAATATAAGAATTTAAGGACAGACTCAAATGAAAACACAACCATTTTATTAGAATTTAGAAAAATAAGCAGTGGGCAGGCAAGCCAGCTCCTCTAGGAGGGACTACAGTGTTCCCACCGGTTCTGTTCCATAGTCTCTCTTTGTGCTGCTGCTAACCACCTCTCCAAATGTTTTACAACGTTCCCAAGCTCATTCTTTGGAACTTCAAGACGGTGCTTGAGTGTTGTCGTCCATCTTTGCCTAACTGACCTCCCACACCCAAATGGAGATGGTGTCTTTAAAAACTAAATATTTGAGCGAGCTTGGGTGAGTACTGTTACTACAACAGACCATTAAACACCTGAACTATTTCCAGTGACAGGAGCTAGTTTAGTGTTAGCATGATAGTCGGCTGGAAGAGAGAATAAAGAATATTCTGTGTCAAGTGGAAACAGAACATCTTTGTTTTTCCTTTTTGAGTTTTCAAGATGGGGTTTCTCTGTGTTGCCTTGGCTGTCCTGGAACTGGCTCTGTAGACCAGGCTGGCCTCTAACCCAAAGAAATCCACCTGTCTCTGCCTCCCAAGTGCTGGGATTAAAGGTGTGTACCACCATCACCCAGATTTTGTGTTTTTTTTTTTAAAGAAAAATTTAAAAACTGGTTTCATTTAAGAACAAAGTCTTATATTTAATTTATTGGAAAAATATTTGAACAAAATGACCATAAGAAATATTTTCTAAATTTTCATTATTTTGTGGGTGCTTCCCACTTGTATGTCTGTGCATTACATATGTTCAGTGCACAAAGAGGCTAGAAGAGGGTGTCTGATCCCCTGGGACTGGAGTTACAAATTGTTGTGAGTTGCCATGTGGGTGCTTGGAATCCAACCTGGGTCCTCTGGAAGAGCAGCCAGTACTCTTGACTGCTCAGCCATCTCTCCAGCCCAGAAAAACTGTTCTCTAGGTCATGTTTAAATGAAAGCATTCACAAATTAGTGTGTAATTTTTTCTCAACTAGTAGAAAACTTCTTAAAGGAATGCCAAGCCTTTGTAAGGGAAGATTTGTTTATTAAAGTTACACCTGCACATCGTCTTGTCTGTATTTTACCAGAATAAAAATGATGGTTAGCATATGTGGTGGTTTGAATAGGTGTGGCCCCCACAGACTCATGTGTTTGAATGCTTAGCCCATAAAGAATAGCATTAGGAAGTATGGCCTTGATGGAGTAGGTGTAACCTTGTTAGAGGAAGTGTGTCACTGTGGGGGCGGGCTTTGAGGTCTCATATGCTCAAGCTACACCCAGTATGGCACTGTCTCCTGCTGCCAGCAGATCAAGATGTAGAATTCTCAGCTCCTTCTGCAGCACCATGTCTGCCTGTACACCAACATGTCCCACCATGATAAGAGACTAAACCTTTGACATTGTAGCCAGCCCTAATTAAATGCTTTCCTTTATAAGAGTAGCCATGGTCATGGTGTCTCTTCACAATAGAAACCCTAACTAAGACAGCATACTTCCCTTTACTGGCTATTGCAAGACATGAAGATTAACTGATGAACAGGCGTGGCCACTATCCTCCTCATCCAGAATGCCATGTGTCTGGTTCCTCCTCATCCATTAGTTGGTAGACAAACTCACATGCAAAAAGATGTTCTCTGACTACAGAATTATTTTCTCCCTCCAAGCCCCATCCCACCTCCAAACTCTGTCTAAATTACAACAGGGACCTTGTTGTGCTTTTAACAAAGACAGTACCATCACCTTATAAAGCAACGCACACGTCTCTGATTTCTCTGCTAGAAGCTGCTATGGGATGGTCTGTATGTCAAATCTGTTGCTCTGATTGGTCAATAAATAAAACACTGATTGGCCAGTGGCCAGGCAGGAAGTAGGTGGGACAAGGAGAGAGGAGAATTCTGGGAAGCGGAAGGCTGAGGCAGAGGAGACACTGCCAGCCGCCGCCATGATAAGCAGCATGTGAAGATGCCGGTAAGCCACCAGCCACGTGGCAAGGTATAGATGTATGGAAATGGATTAATTTAAGCTATAAGAACAGTTAGCAAGAAGCCTGCCACAGCCATACAGTTTGTAAGCAATATAAGTCTCTGTGTTTACTTGGTTGGGTCTGAGCGGCCGTGGGACTGGCAGGTGACAAAGATTTGTCCTGACTGTGGGCAAGGCAGGAAAACTCTAGCAACAAGAAGCTATGGAGGGCATTTCACATTTGTGTCATACCCAATTCCCTGCAGAAGCAACTGATGTTTTGTTTTGTTTTTTCTCTCTTTTTGCAAGGAGCAGTCCAGGTTCACAGCTTTGAAGCCCTTAGACCCTGGTCCTCTTTTTTGTCCCCAGAAAATATGAAATGATGCTAAGAAAATCATGGGAATTGTCAGCTAGCTGGGATTTCATCATTTATGTCATAAAACAGTAATTGAACTGGTTCCCTGGGCTCCCGTGATTTATGAATGTAAACATCACTTGTTTGTTCCCCTTTCAGCTACTTGAATGTAAAACCATTCAAGGAAGCTTACATTCTGAAGTCCGTGATTTTGTCAGATCGAGTTGAGAAAGAAAGTTGAGGCCTCATTAACACAGGCCTGTACTACTGTTCTGGGCATTAAGATAAAATGCTACCAAAGCTGTGAGCCAATGCACACAGAAACAGGTAATCTAATAATAACCACAAAGAGTAAAAATCACCCAAAGCATTTTTGTACTTTATTAAAGTGTTTTATGAAATTTTTCTCTAGGTCAAAAATTGGTCAAACCCTAATGTTGTCCTTCTTTTGTTTTAAATTGTTGCTGCCGTTTAAGCCATGATTGTCTGAATCAGCAACTGCAACTCCTCAGCTACCAGCAGTGGTTAGGCCTCAAGAGCCATAGCCTGAGGGAATTCTGTTCCCTCAAGCACCGACTCTCTCAAAGTTATGAAGGGAACTTAACTAAATCTCCGTCCCTCTAAAGAACTCAAGATTCAAAGGTTAAGGTGGAATTCTGCTCCTCAGATAGGCTGAATAATGTGAGGAGGCCCAGAACAGTTTGACCACACAGCTGCCATGGCAGGCTTAGAGGCCCAGACACAGCTTCTGTGACAGGTTTACTGGCAGGCAACACCAGGATCCAGGAGAAGCCTGAACTGATCCCACCCAGGGAGGGCCTGCATCTAAGGGGAAATATCTGACATTTCAAACATTCCCTATAACCCTAGACAAATGTCAGCCAATCAGGGTCCTGAACCCTGGAAATCCCCTCACCCCAACCTCTGCAATAATAATAATAATAATAATAAACACCCTCCCTGGACTCAGGGCTCTCTGCTCTCACGGATGCTGATGCTTTGGATAGAGAGTCCAAGCTCCGAGCGTGAAATAAAGGATCTTTGCTTTTACATATGGGATTTGGTCTCTGTGGTGCTCTTTAGGGGGTCCCCGCAATCTGGGCATAACATAGCAAGTAGCTCACTTCCTCTCCTTGCTCGCATCATCCAAAAAGCCCTGTGCTTCTCCTCGCCCCTCCTTATAAACCCTTTCTCACCTGGCTCCTCCTTACCACTTCCTGTCAGCTAGTTGCTGACTCAGCTTTCTGACTGCAGGTGAACTTTATTTAATTAAACACATCTTTGCATCATTAAACAAATGTTCCAGAGCGTAAACAAAAGTAACACACCTTAAAATATTCTATAACACATTAGACAAGCATTTCAAATAAATCAAGCATACTTACATATTCTATGATTGATTAAGCTTGGTTGATAGAGTCATTATTGGAACCATTTTTAACTCCCTAGAATGGATGTTTGCTATGAAGAATGACACATACAGCTGCCGTAAGGTTGGATAAGGAGCTTCCCTGTCTGCTCCCAGGGAAATGGGGGCTATGTACAGGCTTGTAGGGCTTACTGGGTAGAGAGCAGTGTTCTGCTTCTTGCACTAGCTGCTATTTAAAGGTTCTTGGTGTCACAGCTACCTGAGCCATTGCTCATTCAAGGGAAGGCAAGATGGACATTACGCGAACTTCATCTTGAAACTTCAACTATTTGCTTAAAGTATTTAAAAAGTATTTAATAGAGAAGTATTTATCAATTATAAATATAACTAGTATCAAAAGTATTTATATTATAAAGTGTTTAATAGAAAGCATGCAGCAATAAAATATTTTATATGAGCAAAGATGTGATCAGTAAATAGCAATTGAAATATTTTTTATTTAAGAAAAATGGCAAAAAAAGAGTCTTTTTAGTGTTGTAATTTTACTTAATTGAGAAAAAGCATCCATCTCAAATTCCTTTGAACACAAATATCCTTACAGGGCTGTGTGTCTTTCTGTCAAGTATTCAGTGATGACTTGGGGTAGTGAGCTTGGAAGGCTCAGGCAAACTCTAAGATGGTTATGATGCACAACCAGCCTGGGGCCTCTGAGACGCTGAGCCAGGACATTTCAGGTATGCCTCTGGTTACAGATAGCATTATTTTCTAAAACCTAATGTAAGTGTGGATTAAAAAGAAAGTTAAATGTATCCTTTAAAATTCTGTATTAAATTAAGGATGGTACATCTCATGACAGTGAGAGCCCCAGGCCCTTTTCAGTAAATTTCAAACTTTGTTTTCTTTTGTAATTAATACCCATTATTATGGTCATACCCAATCAAACACAAGTCCATTAAACAGGTCAGTATTTCAATAAATTCAATAATTCAATAAATTAAAAATAAGAATCATACCAGAAAGCTGAAACCCAGAGGAAAAACCCTAAGCCCAGTCAGGAATGTCCCCAGCTGCCCTGAATTTGCAGTTGGTGTCATCAGGGGCTTTCTCTTGGCAGGAAAATTCCACGGACTCCCACACTCTTCGGAACATTTCAGTGCGAGAGAGCTGAAGGCTGGACTCTGCTGGAGCAGTTCAGACCTGTGCTTCACAGTGCCCTGGAGGTTTGCTTTGAATAGAGCTGTGAGGTTGTCAAGGGCAGAAACTGAGAATCTCATTTTTTCCTAAAGGAACAGATTTTAATCGCCACAAGAAGTGCGGCGTCTCATTGAGTAAGGATGTCTCAACACTGAAACCCTATCGGAGCATACTTATTGTAAACAACTGTAGCTTCAAAATCATTCTGAAGAGGCCATACAGTTCTGAGGGGGTTCCAGAATGAAACGGGAAGTGGAACACGTTAGGAGGAGCCCTGCAGCCTTCGGGAAGGGTCTGCAGAGGAGACCCTTCAGAGCGTCACTGGGAGCACTGTACCTACTGTGCTGAGAGGAAGTGATGGCTGACTGCTCCGTCCTAAACACAACACGTTTGCCATCTCCCTCCAAGGCTTGGAGAACACTACAAAGAGAAAGCAGCAAGAAAGGCTGCGAAATGCTGTCTTCTGAACAGGACAAACATCGCAGTCATGCACTCCCAACAACTGCAGATGTCTGCACCAGGTCCGCCCAAGAACGGGACCAGCTGGAGAGATGGCTCAGCGGTTAAGAGTACAGACTGCCCTTTCAAAGGACCCAGGTTCAGTTCCCAGCATCCACATGTCAGCTTACAACTGTCTGTAGCTCCAAAATCTGACACCCTCACACGGGCATTAATGTAGGCAAGACACCAATGTACATAAAATGATACCCGAGGGGCCCTCACTGCTGAACTATTTAGGAAAATGGGGAGTCCTTGACTTCAATTATGTGCCCATTCATGACACCACCAGGCTCCAATGGATTCCAATGGTCCCACAGAAGGCCCTGGTTCAACTAAATGGGTCACAAAACAAACCCAGATGAATTGGGGGGGGGGGTGTTACTTGTACTTAGGTAACTATGTAAGGTGAAGATGTGTCAATTTCCTTATAGTAGGCATTTCATTAGGCATAAATTTATTAATGAATCATTTTTACATAAAATTGATAGAACTAAACTGGAAAAAAAAAACAGGCAAGACTATTTGAATTTATTAAACTAATCTGCAGATGTTTTTAAAACTCCCCAAGGAAAATTATCAGTTTTCTTCATCTGGAAGTGTTTGGGTCTCAGGAACAGCAGCATGAAGTTGAGGTCCAAAGCAGTGACTGGTTGTTGGCCACCCACTCCTGCCCGTACTGAACAAGGAATTATTCTACCCACTCTGGGATTTCTGCTTTCCTTCTGCTCTGTGTTGGTTCTTCCCCTAGTCCAACAACGCATTCTGCGGGAGAGACTCATGCAGCCACTCTGCACGCTCCCTCTAGTGGTCACAATGAAAATCACAGGAACGT